>NC_026004.2:26391460-26473595 GCF_000442705.2 Elaeis guineensis | reverse complement strand
GCATGATTTATGAAATTATGTTTTGAAAGAAAAGTACTTTTGAAATATTTTGGTATGTCGATTTATGCACATGTTCAGTGAAATATTTATGATATAAAGTATTTTGATATAGATCGGATTTATGCTCTCAGCCTAACTATGTTTCAGTGGGCCCTGCCAATAGGGATTATACGTTGGTACTCAGTGGACCCTGCCAGTGGGGTTGTGCGCTGGTATTTGTGGACCCTGCCAGTGAAAGTTGTGCGCTGGTATTTCTGGACCCTGCCAGTGGGGGTTGTGCGCTGGTATTCTGTGGACCCCGCCAATGGGGGTTAAACGTTGGTCATAGTCAAGGCTGTTGAGTTACGAGTGTTTTGAATTGAATCAGATTTATGATTATATTATATGTGAATATTTAAAATTATTAGATTTGCATTAAATCAGCATGAAATATACTCTTATGTTTATTTGCAGCATTATTCTTGAAAATTAGATAATATCTGAAATATCTGGTAGAGATACTTGTTACTTACTGGGCTGTCTAGCTCATTACCTTTCTTTCTATTTTTCAGATTCAGATAATTAATTTCGAGCGTGGGAAGAAATATTGGGACATAGCTTTTAGAGGCAAGATTTAGCATTGTCAACTTCAATTGAACTTAGATCTATTGTTTTATTTTTTTAGTAAAATTTTATTGGATGTAAGACAATTGATTTAATTACTTGAATTACAGTTGAATAATAATTATTTGAATTTATTCTGCTGTGATGCATTGATATCGTGATGAGATGCCTTGCATGCTTATGGAGAGAGTTCTTCATATATATGCGGCGGTTGCCATGACCCTCGATTCACAATCTCGGGTCGGGGGCGTGACAATTAATATGGTATCAGAGCATAAGTGGATAAATTATGACACATAGAATTTGACATAGTATGAGTGTAGGTGGGTAAACATTAGGAATATTGGGACATTAGAATATGAGCATCATAATAAACCCATCCTAACAAATAGATAAATGAATCTAATAAGGTTTTACTACTATAAGGTTACCATGCCTCCCCGTAGAATGACAAGAACTACTCAAGGAATTGCAAGAGAGACATCACAACCACGGGATGGTAGCACTCCCCATCTGACCAGTGGCACCCCTCAGGAGGAGGGAGTCGTAGATCCTAATAGAAGTGCTTCGAGAGCACATCAAGAACCAGATATGGCTCAGTTAATGCAGACCCTAATCAGGATGGTACAAGCGCAACAATAAATACAGCAGCAAATATTTGAACAATAGTAGATACAACGAGATACACAACAACATCAGCATCCACCACCACAACATGGAGAGCAACCAGTACAACGGAACAACATTTCAGAATTTAAAAAGCTTGCTCCTCCAGCTTTCAAGGGGACTACCGAACCTTTGGAGGCTGATAACTGGATAATGGAGATGGAGAAGGCTTTCGCTGTCCAAGAGTGTCTTGATGAAGAAAAGATTCGATATGCAGCTTATTTACTACAAGGAGAAGCATACAACTGGTGTCAGCGACTACAGCGCAAGCATGAACAAGACGGCGAAATACTTACCTGGAAAAAATTTCGGATTGCATTCTATGATCAGTATTTTTCTCGGAGTATAAGGATCCAGAAATAGCAAGAGTTTATTTATTTGAAGCAAAAGGGTATGAGTGTGACAGAATATGAAGCAAAATTTACAGAGTTAGCAAAATTTGCTCCGAGATTAGTGGATGGTGAGCAAGAACGTGTTCACAAGTTTGAGATGGGACTGAGAACTGAGATTCGAAAACAAGTGGTTCCATATGAATTGACAACTTATGCAGATGTGGTAAACAAAGTACTGATAATTGAAAGAGAAGTCAATGAAGAACGCATGGAAAGAGAAAGAAAGCAAAGAAAGAGAGCACAATCAAATGATACACAAGGGCAGAATAATAAAAACATCAAAAGATCAGCTAAGGGAGCAGTAGACAATAAGACTCAACAGATTGATGGTGAGCCGTGCTCCAGATGTGGCAAAAATCATGCAGACAAGGATTGCTATTGGAATACCGGTGCTTGTTTCAAATGTGGTCAGAAAGATCATAAAATTGCTAGCTGTCCGCTAAATACTGAAAATCAAGCTGGCAAAAGAACTCATGAAGGACAACATAAGGATGGCGGACAGATTTCTAAAACCCAGGGAAGAGTTTATGCGCTTACTCAACAGAATCCACAGGCTTCCAATACAATGGTGACAGGTATGTTAAATTTCGAGGACGAAATTTTTTTTTAGGGGGTAGAATGTGATAATCCGGCCCAATTGGGCCCAAAACCAGCTCACAAAGCCCACAAAGCCCATTAAAAAAAAAAAAAAAGGGAGGAAGACTCCTGATCGGAGTCTTCCTCTTCCCCGATTCCGATCAAGAATCGGAGTCCTAGGGCCATTGAAAGACCCTAGGACAAGCTCTATAAGAATCTCCCTCCCCTCCTCTAAGTGTAGAACCATCAACCACCGACGATCGTCGGAGTTTTTCTCCGATTTTCCCGATTGAAGCCGCGGCCTCCTATTCTTGTGCTCGCCGAAAAATAGAGGCCGAAGACGCCGCCGGAGCTCAGGTAAGGCTCCAACCTTTCTTCCTCTTCTTCTTCCGTTTCTCCTCTGGCCCCAAACATCATTGTCGATCACCGACTTTGCTGGAAATCGAGAAGAAAATGATGCTCTGTTTTTCCCCTGTTCGGCCGAGTCATCTTTCACCCTTTTCCGACCATCGACGCCGTCGTTTGCGGCATTTCACCCTTAGGTTTGGACCCCCACCCCTCTATCTGTCTTTTTCGAAAGACATGGCCGCCGGTGATAGGCCAATGACCGGAGAAATCCGTGGAAAGGAGGCGGTCCCCTGTTTTTTCATTTTTTTTCTAAATCTCCCGCCGGCCGAGCCTCACCGCCGGCGTTCTATTGCTCCCTGCTATCGGCCGCCGCTGCCGGACCATCGACCGTGCCACTGCAGCCATCGGACCCTGGGCGACGCCCCTCTGATCCCCTCCCGTTCGGTCAAAGAAGAGGAACAGAGTTCCTTCTTCCGTGAAAGAAGAAGAAAAAGAAAAAAAGAAGAAAAAGAAAAAAAAAACAAAAAGAAGGAAAAAAAAAGGAAAAAGAGAAAAAGAAAAGGAAAGAAAAAGAAGAAAAAGAAAAGAAGAAAAAAAAATAATATATATATATATATATATGTATGAACAAATAAATAAATAAATAAATAAATAAATAAAGAAATTGATGAGAGAGAGAGTTTCTCTCTCTTCTCTCTCTTCTTTCAGTCTGAACCCTGACTTTCTCTCTCTGGAATTGGACTTTCTCTCTCTACTTTCTCTCTCTAGGATTTTCTCTCTCTAGCTTGTTTTTCTCTCTCTTGATGGATTTCTCTCTCTAAAGTTATCCTTCTAAGATTTGCGTAGGGGAAGGCTTCATTTGATGTTTCTGATCGAGTTTAGAGACGAGCCTGATTTTAAGCGAGATTTTAATTTTGGGATTTGTTAGATTTAATTTTGAATTAAATTAATGTAAAAATATAATTTTGGATAATAGGCGCGGAAGAATCTCTTAGAAGTTAGTCGATCTGTTCATTCAGTGCTCCGTGAAAAGTAAGTAATGAATCATCTTCTCGAGATATTCTATATTTATTCTGTAAAAAAAATAATTATTCTCTGAAAATTATGCATGATTTATGAAATTATGTTTTGAAAGAAAAGTGCTTTTGAAATATTTTAGTATGTCGATTTATGCACATGTTCAGTGAAATATTTATGATATAAAGTGTTTTGATATAGATCGGATTTATGCTCTCAGCCTAACTATGTTTCAGTGGGCCCTGCCAATGGGGATTATACGTTGGTACTCAGTGGACCCTGCCAGTGGGGGTTATGCGTTGGTATTTGTGGACCCTGCCAGTGGAAGTTGTGCGCTGGTATTTCTGGACCCTGCCAGTGGGGGTTGTGCGCTGGTATTCTGTGGACCCCGCCAATGGGGGTTAAACGTTGGTCATAGTCAAGGCTGTTGAGTTACGAGTGTTTTGAATCGAATAGGATTTATGATTATATTATATGTGAATATTTAAAATTATTAGATTTGCATTAAATCAGCATGAAATATACTCTTATGTTTATTTGCAGCATTATTCTTGAAAATTAGATAATATCTGAAATATCTAGTAGAGATACTTGTTACTTACTGGGCTGTCTAGCTCATTACCTTTCTTTCTATTTTTCAGATTCAGATAATTAATTTTGAGCGTGGGAAGAAATATTGGGACATAGCTTTTAGAGACGAGATTTAGCATTCACTACAAGAAATTTGATTTTTTGCGACGAAATTTTAGCGACGAAATATTTTTCGTCGCAAAAAAGTAGGCTTTTGCAACGAAATTTAAATTTCGTCTCCAAAAATTAGGTATTTGCGACGAAAAAAATTGCGTTGCAAAAAGTTATATCTTTTGCAACGAAATTTTTTTTTTGTTGCTAGAAGTTCATTTTTAACGACTAAATTTTTTTTCGTTGCAAAAAATAGTTTTTTTGGCGACGAAATATTTTTTTTCGTAGTTAAAAAAATTTTTTTTGCGACAAAAAAAGATTTTATCGCCAAAAAATTATATTTTTTACGACGAAATTGATTTTTCGTTGCTAAAAAAAAAGACTTTTGCGACCAATTTTATTTATATTTAGCGACGAAATTATTGCGTCGCTAAATTTTATTTTATTAAAAAATTTTTGAATATTTTGCGATGAAAATTTAAATTTCGTTGCTAGAATTGATTTTTAGCGACGAAAGGTTTTTCATCGCAAAAAAATTTTTTTTTTGGCGACGGAAAAATTTTTCGTTGCTAAATTTTTTTTTGCGACGAAAATAGTTACGTCGCCAAAAATTTAATTTTTAGCGACGAAATATTTGTTTCGTTGCGAGAAACTTGATTTCCCGATCATTTGTGACGAAATTAAATTTTTGTTATCAAAAATTAATCATTTGCGATGAAAATATTTTTGTTGCAAAAAAAAAATTTTTTCGCGACAGAATATTTATTTTTAGCAACGAATTTATTTCGTCGCTAAATATTTTTTAATTAAAAATAAAACCGAAGGTACTCTGCCCTAATTGAAAAAACCCGCTTGATCTCCCTCCCGGCCCGATCTCCGCCGCGGTCATCCAAATCTTCTCCCTCCCCGATCTCCGGCGACAGTCGTCGTTCCCCGGTCGCCGGTCGTCCTTCCCGGTAAGTCCTCTCCCTCCCCGCCACCATCCTCTCCCTCTCCTCCACCTTCAATCTCCGATTCCCAAGCCGCCCCTCCTTCCCGAAATGCCCCTCCTTTTCCCGATCTCCCCCCGAGCCCCTCCTCTCCACCGCTCCCCGCGCTGCCGTCACCCCCTCGTCCCCCTCGCCAACGACCTTCCACGGCCCCTGCTACGTCATCGGTGACAACATCGACACCGACCAGATTATCCCAGCGGAGCACCTAACCCTCGTCCCCTCCAAGCCGGACGAGTACCAAAAGCTCGGCTCTCTCGCCCTCTGTGGCCTCCCCTCCTCCGCCTACCCAGTCCCCTTCGTTCTCTCCGGCGCCGCTTCCACCCCCTTCCCGATCGTCATCGCCGGCGCCAACTTCGGCTGCGGCTCCTCCCGCGAGCACGCCCCCGTCGCTCTCGGGGCCGCCGGTGTCCGGGCCATCGTCGCGGAGTACTATGCCCGGATTTTTTTCCGGAACTCCGTCTCCACCGGCGAGATGTTCCCTTTGGAGTCCGAGGAGACGGTTATATGGAAGGAATGCACAACAGGGGATATCGTGACCGTAGATCTCGACGAGCGCTGGCTGACCAACCACACCACGGGGAAGGAGTACCGGTTGAAGCCGATCGGAGATGCGGGGCCGGTGATTGAGGCTGGGGGAATCTTCGCCTATGCGAGGAAGACCGGGATGATCGCTTCAGCATCGACGGCTTAGGGTAAAGGTGGGATCTTTCTTTCTTTCCATGCTTCTTTCTGCGTGGAAATTTAGGAGAAGTACTGAAATGGAATGGGTATTAATTTTGGCATAAATAAATCATCTTGTGGAACAAATGGGATATCTCGTTTTATAATTGATGATTAGCATTGGACATTGGGTAACGAATTTGTCTTGATTTTACGTTTTTCCTGATGATGATTGTGGAATGATTGGATGATTGTCTCATTTTATTATGCTCCGGTCATTGGCTTAGTTAATCCTAACGCCCTATTCATGTTCTATTGCCATTAGTTACCAGGGAGGTGGATGATAGGATACATGTATGGAAAGTTTAAGGGAGGCATGGTTGGTTTGATAGCTTGCTCTATTCAATGAAAATAAGAAAATATCCATGCTATTGGAAAAGGAGTGTTGAGCATTCCAACTTAAAGAACATAGCTTTTTTGCAGTTCATAATCTATAATGATGAACTTGACTTACCACCTAGGCTATTGTGACTCTTCTGATTTTCTACATTGACATTCGGCTAAACAGGTCAAAATAGTTTTTAGCTTCTAAATAGGTTAAAACAGATGTTGGTTTGTTACATGGATGGGGATACATAGCTTTAGCTTGCATTTGGATGCACTAAAAGTCATCGTTTGCTGGTTTCTTCTGGGTTCTCTTATTCCTTGTAATTTAGAAACCCACTAAAACAGTCAGCCCGTTTGATTCCAATGGTATTGATTTTGCGACACCTTTTGAATTGATGAGCTTTAACGGATTTCCACCCCATCCTTTTTAAGGTGGTAGTAGATGTTAGATTTTGCTCATGATGAATATTTTGGCGGAACTTAGTTGCATTTTAGCACCATGATACTGAAGCATGAGGGTTTTTTGGAATTCACATTCAGATTATTTTAGGATCTGGTTGGCTGTAACAAAAGTTTTAAAAACTTATTGGCTGATAGAAGTCTAGATTTTCATTTGTTTCGACCAAGAACTGACGGCTGGAAAGCTTGTATCTCTAGAAAACTTTTCTTTTCTATGGTAAAATTCTATTTTCCCTTTTGCATCGGCTTCCTAGCAACCAAGCAAACCCTTGGTATTTAAGGCTCTCCTGGTTTATGCATGAATAGTTGTTGAAAGATGTCTTGGATGAGTAGGTTAGGTTTAAGTCCTCAAGACCTCAATACTTCATTCTCATGTGCATGACCGAGTGGCACTTGGCACTGATGATTGCAAAATAGTGCCTCATCTTCAGGATTTGTCATTCCTTTTTGCTGGTCCTTACCATGGATTGAAAAACCACCAGAATTGGATGATACTATACTGTTCTGATGCGAAACCATAGGTTCTGGGATACTAAAATCGTCATACTGGTACGTGCAGCTATACTGGTCCAAACCATGGTACTTACCATACCAGCTGTAGTGGCCAATACTGGCAGTTTTTCATTCTTTTTAATATTTTCAGTTTTGATACACAGTAAGTACTGGTATTGTACCAATACAATACCTGTGCCAATGGAAAAATCATATGGGGCTTCGTACCAGTATTAAAACTGAACTTGTTCTGATCATGGTGTATGACTGTATATTATCAACCATATATGTTTCAAGATCAGTGTAGGCATCTGAAAATGATGCTTACCTAATTTTCCTTTCTTTTGCAAAGCACAACTTGGTTCATGTGTCCACCTGTCTGCATTTATTCTCGCAGGACACTTCTCCTAGATCTCCTGTCATCTGCTGACATATATGAGAGAGGGAGAGAGAAGCCTTTTAGCATCACAAATGCACAAAAAGCACAATAGTTACTTCTGAATGTGAAATGAGATTTGGATGGTACCTGTAAGAATGGATACCATCCAACATGAAAGTCAGCCTTGGGTAATATTCCAGAATTTGTATATGTAGAATATGTGGCTTTATAGCTTAAGTAATAATTCATGGTTCTTCTTCTTATGCAGATTTTAGTTGTTGTCCATAATTTTGAGTTGGAGGAAGAAGACCAAAGGAGTGGTACTGGTGAACTAAAATTCGATATGGGATTTTTGGGAAAAGTTTAAAAGATGTTATAGCATAAACAAGATATGTATGTCTAGAAAGATTAAAATGTGAAACACATTCACAGAAGAATGACATATTATGCTTTTTAGGATATGCAATAGAAGAATGAAAAAGTGTTTTGACTTAATAAAAGAACTACTGATTATTCTGCAGATAGATAAATCAGATACAAGATTCATTATGATTTGATTCCATGCTGGATTTGTTTAGGAGATCACTTGATAAGACAGTATAAATGACCAATCTTAAGTTACAAAATACCTGAGAGGGGAAATAAAGGGCCGTGTTGATGGTTCCACCCAAGGAGCATCCAGGTCATCGACGAGTTGGAATGAGGTTTGTCCTATTAGTGGAGGAACTTTGCTATAGTATTTGAAATGCCAAACTGAAATAATGTGATATCTGTTTCATTATAGATTTCAAGAAGAATTCGGAAAGCCAACTCTGTCTACATGTTATATTTCTTGCAATCTATTTCTCTTTAGAATTCTGTAACTTGATTTGAGCCTTCTAGACCAGTTGTTTGGTTCTGAGGTTTTATGATGAGAAACAAACGTGAGCTATGCCTTGCGGAGGGAAACATTGAAAAGAGAACATTGCAAGCAGTAGTTTCACCCAAAACAGGGAACCTATGAAAGCAAGGGAAGCAAACTTTGATCGTATGAGGAAGACGACTTTAATGTGATATGTGGTCCTAGTAGGGATCTTGTTTTGGAAAAATATGTGCATATACACAATGAAAAACCGAAGGTACATATATTTCGAGATCATCCGGTTGGCACAGAGGCTAGTATCGTCGCAAATGAGATCAGTTTGTATATGTGGAATCATTTTCCGTGGGCTGCTGAAAGTTTCAAGCATGTAGCTCCTCGATACCGTGATGCTCTAGTCTCTCACATCAGGGTAAGAATTAAATTTGGATGTCTTGCATATCATTACATGATCCATATTATTTTTGATTATATAAATAATTTTTTTATTATATGAATAATTTCATGTATTTGCCTTTTGGTATGATTACTGTGTAGGATAATATTGACTTCGAGGATTGCACTAACGAAGAAGTGACGGCATGTATTCTCAAAATGGCTGCAAATAGATACAGAGATCGGCGATGTAGGCTTCATAAATACTGCAATGAGCTGCAGGCGAAGGGGATTGATCCTGTGACCCAGCCATACAGAAATTGGGCTGGGTCTAGTGACGATTGGCGGTGGTTATGTGAGCATTTTGGAAGTGAGGCATTTCAGGTATGTCTAGTGTTCCAAATTTTTTTAATTATGTTATGTCCTTTATTGGTTATAATTGTATATATTTTGTAGCGATGATCGGAGGCGAATAAGGTGAATAGGAGCAAGATTGATTCTATTCACACGCAAGGAAGTCCCTCTTTTGCACAGGGAATGAAGAGGATGGTACGTAACTACATTTGCAATCATACTTTGTAACTTTTTATTAAATATTTACATTATTTTGATATCTTTTTTTTCTTTTTTTTTGTTTGAACAGAGACTATCCGGAGTCGACGCCTATGCTAAATTCTATCAAAACAAGAGTGGCGAGTTCGTGACCGAGGAGGCGAGGCAGCGTCATGTAAGTATCATTACTCTACATTTTGAATACTTTTAAAGAGTTTGAAAAAAATTTATGATTTTATTTGGTTTATTGTGAAGGAAAAAATGTTAGAATTGAGAGAGCAGGCGACGAGGGAGGTGGGATCTGATGGTGATACTGGATCGCAGCAGGTTTGTTTGATGACAGATGATACGATTTTGGATACCGTCCTCGGGCGGCAGCTAGGATCTGGTCATAGCATGTGGTCCAAAAAATCACGCAGTTCGTCATCCGGCCGGTCTGATGATGCATCGGTGCCAGAGGCAGTTAGGACATCCATGAGCATGATGCAAGATCAGATTAGTTACTGGATGAATCGTAGTCAGATGCTCGAGAGGATCGTAGCTGCGGTGGCGGGATGGCTCGGTATTGATGCTTCTGAGTTAGCACCTCTACAGTCACATGATGCCGCCTCTGCACCACCATCGCGACACGTATCGGGTCAGGGATCGACGTCTGGAGGAGGGAACGAGGCCAATGAGTCAGATCATACTTAGTTTGTACTTATTTTAAATTTAAAATGGTGTATGGACTTATATTTTTGTATATGACAAAGATGGTTATGAAACTTTTTGTTATTTGAAATTGGTCTTTTGACTTAGAATATTTTTATTGTGTTAACATACTGTTTATTTAAAATATGTTTGATCAGATAATTTGTATTTGAGCAGATTTTTTTGAAAAATTAATAAAAATTTTATTTTTTATCCAAAATTTATTTTAGCGACGAAATATTAATTTCGTCGCAAAAAAATTTATGAACCCAAAAAAGTAAAATATTTATTATTCATTGCGACGAAATTTTTTATTTCGTTGCTATTTTTGCGACGAAAATCTTAGTTTCGTCGCTAAAAATTATAACTTTTGCGACGAAATTTTTATTTCATCGCAATTATGCCGACGAATATTTTTATTTCGTCGTCCTTATAGCGACGAAATTATTATTTCGTCGCCATTATAGCGACGAAATTTTTTTTTCGTCGCAATTTTTGCGACGAAATTATTTCGTTGCTATTTTTGCGACGAAAAAAAAGTTTCGTCGCTAAAAATTTAAACTTTTTGCGACGAAATTTTTATTTCGTTGTAATTATAGCGACGAAATTATTATTTCGTCGCCATTATAGCGACGAAATTTTTTATTTCGTCGCCCTTTTAGCGACGAAAAATTTATTTCGTTGCTATTATAGCGACGAAATTTTTTTTCGTCGCAATTATAGCGACGAACATTTTTTTCGTCGTAATTTTTGCGACGAAATTTTTGCGACAAATTATTTTGCGACGAAATCCGTCGCTAAGTTTTGCGACGAAATTCATTTTCGTCGCAAAAAATAAGAAAAAATTTTTTTTAAACAAAATATTTAGCGACGAAATTTTTTTTCGTTGCAATTTTAGCGACGAAAATTTAAGCTCTTGCGACAAAATATTTTCGTCGCTAATACAGTACATAACTTCATCGTCTGGGTTTACTATTTTTTGCGACGAAATAAAATATTTTCGTCGCTAAGGTCTTTTGCTACGAGGCTTTCTCTACAAATTTTTAGCGACGATATATTTCGTCGCAAATACTTTTAGCGATGAAAATAAGATTTTTAGCGATGAAAAAATTTCGTCGCAAAAAAATAAATTTCTTGTAGTGATTGTCAACTTCAATTGAACTTAGATCTATTGTTTTATTTTTAGTAAAATTTTATTGGATGTAAGACAATTGATTTAATTACTTGAATTACAGTTGAATAATAATTATTTGAATTTATTCTGCTGTGATGCATTGATATCGTGATGAGATGCCTTGCATGCTTATGGAGAGAGTTCTTCATAAGTATGCGGTGGTTGCCATGACCTTCGATTCACAATCTCGGGTCGGGGGCGTGACACTACTTCACATAGTTTTTTTGCTTCAAAAAAACGCTTTACCTAGCTTTCCAAATTTAGTCAAGCCATCTCAACTCCCCTTGTCTCTTTGCATAAAGAAACATATTCTAATAACCATGTGTAGCACAGCCAACAATATTTTATTTGAACTTGTAGACGACTTCACCATATGATAGCATCAATTTTCTTTTTGAAAATATCATAGTAACAATGACTTGGCCATGTATGTTTTCTAAATTTTTTCCATTGTACTAATTCTACATGTAATGTTCTTTTTGAATTCTAATATATTGAAGTTGAAAGTTAATGGTGCTTGACATATAATGATCAATTCTGCCATCTAATGGGTTTAATGGTAGTGCTTGACTTATAATGATCTATTATATTATATAATGGGAACTTGCAGAGAACGAAGTGCAAATCGGATGATGGGGCTTCTACATCGATATGTTGAGATCTTAGATTTAATTTACTGTATTTAAACTACTTACATATCAAAAATTATATGATTTAGAGATACTTAGCATATACATTAAATGGTCAAAAAATTGGATAGCTAAAAAAAATATGAAATAATACATGTTTTTCTAACTAATTGATGTATTGTTTAGGAGTCTCCAAACCACATAATTTTTTGTGTTACGTAGTTTAGAAATAGTAGATTGTATCTAATAACTTAGATCATTAGTATGAAACTTCCATTATTCGATAGAGATCCACTCGCATAGCCAAATCTATCTTTCTCTGCATCTATCTCACAATCATATATCCTTGCTCACGACTTTGCAAAATATTCATCCATAATCTCCGCCCTCTTCTCTCTTTCCACAACTTGGTCATGTTAATCCAATTCTAGATGTTGGTTGACCTGAGTAGTTTACTTTTAATATTTTAATAAAATGATTTATAGCACTAATTAATTCTCAAAACTTCATCTGATACACAAAATTAAATTCGTTTCTATAAGTGCTTTATGGTGGATGATCCACGTACACCCGAAGAAGTCATGTGTATATGAGG
This sequence comes from Elaeis guineensis, assembly GCF_000442705.2. Classification (NCBI taxonomy): domain Eukaryota; kingdom Viridiplantae; phylum Streptophyta; class Magnoliopsida; order Arecales; family Arecaceae; genus Elaeis; species Elaeis guineensis. Next base: position 26,461,069 of record NC_026004.2, on the reverse strand, counting down.
CAAACAAAGGAAAAAAAAAAAAGCACCTGGGGAATGTTTGTGGTTCTCAAATAGTGCCAGGCCTATCCCCAGCTCTTTTTGCAGCAAATGCTTTGACTTGTAAGACATGATACAAACACCAAAGGCATTTGCCATCGAATTCTTTGATAGGCAAGCAATCGTATGGTCATGATTGATCAAGATCTAATTATCTATAGATATAGATATAGATATATACACCCTCATGCAAGCTTGTCACCCTATACAAAAAGACGAGCACCAAACTTTTGACCCTTTCTACGTCGAGGTTACGGATCCAACCCGACCGTCCTCGAAAGCGGCGCCGAAACTTCCGGTCAAACAAAATTTCCATCAAAAGTCGAGGCACGCGCCAACATGCCACGTTTCGGCTTTACAGCTCGCCACGTAGAACTAAATCCCCCCTCCCTTCCGGCCCCACTCCGCGACGCGGAACGCCGCCGAAGGAGCCGCCACCGGGATCCCGACCGCCACCCGCCCCCACCCGTTCTGCGGCGGAGCCTTCGCCCGTGGCGGTGGCGCCGGTGGAGCCGGGAGGTTCACGAGGGGGCCGAGGAGGCGGACAGCAACGTGGACGACGCCGTGGCCGCGGCCGCCGTGGCTGCAGGAGCGGAGGGCGTAGCTGAGGCGCCGCTGCATGGCCGGAGGCCAGAGTCCATCAAGGACGTCGGAGGGGCGGATCCGGCAAAATCCCAAACGGGTGGGTCCCCCGACGAGGCATTTCGACAGCACGGTGACGTGGACCGCGGCGTTGTCCTCCTCCTCCTCCTCGTCCTCTAGCCGGCCGCCGCCGGTGCCGGCAACGCGGAGGAAGGAGGCGCCTACGGGGACGCGGATGGTGTCGTGCCACGTGGGGTTCCTGTCGCCTACTTCGTCGACGCGGGTGCGGTACAGAGGCTGGTGGTGGTGGGCGGAGCTGGTGGTGGAGAGAGTGACGAAGGGGCGGAGGCGGCGGGGTAAGAGGAAGGAGGAAGGGTTCTTGAGGGAGTCGGCGGAGAGAACGGTGACCTCGAGGGTGAGCTCATCGTGGCCCTTCTTGAAGGACATGATGATGCAGATGGATGGCGGCGATGAGAACCAAAGAATGGAAGAGATAAGGAGAGGGAGGAGGGGGAGGTCAGGAAGGAGGTGGTGATGGAGATTATAAATATATATATATATATATTATACTGTATGGGGAGGGAGCGTTTTGGAGGGGGGAGGCTGACAATTTCTTCTACGTGGAAAGGACGGAGAAAGGTGGGGGATAGCGCGTAAAGGATTTTTCTCTTCTTCTTTTATTTATTTATTTATTTTTTTGGTATTGCGCGTGGAGCTTCACTTTGTCTTTTTCCAATTCCTCTTGGAAGATGCATAGAAGTTATAGAATACTTATAGTGGTGTGGAGAATGAGCCCATGATTCAGTGTGGGTCCTTTGATTGTTGTCAGTTGGTGTTCTAAGGTCTTTTTAAAATTTTTTTTTCTTGTTTGTTTTTTCTTTTAGTATATGGTTTTGGCTTTATGTTAATTGAGCAATAGTAGGATTTAAGGAAGGGGAACGATTAGTCCGAGACACCAGGGAGACCGGCAAAAAAGGGAAGTCATGTGGGGGTCCTCTATTTTTTCGTTTTGGAATGAGGGGACCAGATATATCCTTGAACCCAAGTAATGGGAATGTGTTGCAACTTAGCTAAGTTAGATGTAGGCTTTGTATATCCCGTTTTAAACTACTTGAATGGATTATCTTGGATAAGACAGGTTTCATTATATGCCATTTTATTGGATGAAAGAAAGAATTTGTGCTTGTCTTCGATAAGATAAATTTCATTTCTTACATTTGAATAAGATAAAAAGTTATTATGATCTTTCCATGTTGTGGTCACTTCCATGCCTTATTATCAATTCATCTACCACGAAAATGGGAGACATTAGGGGTCTACATTTAACAACTTAATTATTGTCATTCATAACAAATCAACCTATTTTCTTGTTTTCTTTTTCATCTTATCTCTACTGTTTTAGAAGAATATTAGAGTTCGCAATACTATTTCTCTCACTGAAATTAAATGTTGTGCATAGATAGGCAGCATACCTCCAAGGCATGTTTTCTCACCAAATTTTCTATTACTAATAATGTTTCTATGGCCTCCTTTTTCTTTTTCCTCATTGCTAATGTTCACTGTGGTTTTTCTTATCAGCCATGAATTTGCTTATAGACTTTCAATAAAAGAAATCTATGTTTCTCTACTATTATTGTTGGGTGACCGGGCCAATAAATTGCTTAAAAACGAGATATTCCAAGTTGATTCTTAGATGGTTCATACTCAAAAATTTGAAACTGGGTAGATATTAGAGGTGGGTCTCCTTTTCTTTCCTTTACAAAGAATATTCAATAGTTATATAATATTTTTAAAATCAATACTTTTCTGCAACATGTTCATATATAACAACCTTATATTATTGACTTGATTATTTTAATCTTTTCACGATGGCATTTGTTTGTTTCTATGATATATTGTGCAATTTTCAGTCATTGGGAATTGATTTTTATAACCACTATGCACAAAAAAAATGGTTCTAATTTTCTCATATTTACCACTCTATGCCTGATCAAAAGATGTTCATGACTGCTTTTGAGAAACTAACATGTTGAAATGCTGTAAAGAGCATCGATGACATATGAAATGCCAAAATTATGTAACCCATGTTTATATATTTGAGAAAGTAAAGCATTATTGAACAGTCCATTGAGTTCGCTTCAAATTTGGCTTGTATCTAAAACCAACTATTGCTGTAAGGCTACGGAGGTGAGGTCGGTGTTGAACCAAATTGAAGATTTAAAGATTGTGTCAATGTGGATCCCGAACAAAATCTGTAAAAAAAATTCTAAAATCGTGGGGTGCCCTCTGATTTAAGACCTTTTGATGCATAAGTCAGTCGGAAACTTGAGAACGGATGGTGGAAATAGAGAAGTAGAAAGTAAGAAATGAGAATTTAAGAGTAAAAGAAAGTGGAGAAAACTCTAGTTCTTTAGAGAAAAAATTAGTAAAGTTATATCTCTATGGATTTTGACTTCCCTCTCGGAGAGCACCCTGTCTCTCTTTATATAGAGAGAGCTCACTTAAATCTTAAGAAAAGTTTATTAGGCCGTTTAAGATCTGATAGACCATTAAAGATATGTTAGGCTGTTAAGCCATTAGAGATCTATTAGGTCGTTAGGTTATTGTAACTGAATGGCCAACTATGTAAGGATCGTGGGATGGATGCCTATGTGGCAAATGAGCTAGAATACAACTGGAAGATAATTATGGCTGAGCTGGATGACAGCTGTCAGATAATCGTCTGTAGATACAGTGATACATCGGTAACAGACCGATATAGCATAGCTGACATCAGTAACTATCTAGACTAGGCGTTATACCTCTGGTGTCAAGTCGGCCAACAATCGAAGTAAGATGATGGAGATCGAAAATAAACCGAGGTGAGCATTAAGCTTGTAAGCAGTTCTGGATTAAATCGATTAGCAAATAATACTGAAGAGGCAAGTCAGTCTTGGGCTAATGTAACCTGAGAGAATATTTATCTTAAGTAACAATCTGATGCCATGTGTCTAGACGATGATGAGATCGAATAATATACACAAATATATGCCCTCCACTTTTCAGACCGAAATGAAATGCTTTACATCGGTGTGGAAAGTATAACTTATATGGATTGGAACATTCTTTTCCCCGTGAGGCACCTTTTAAAGGACAAAATCATGAGGCCTATGTGACAGTGTCAGAGGTCAAAGTGGACAATATCTCACGCATGCGAGCACGGAGGCATAAACTAACCATCTGAGCTATCCGACCCCTTGACCCATGACCGCAATATTGGCACCGTCTATGGGAGCACCTCTTAATCACACATACTCTCTCTTGACTGGGGGGGCTGTGTTGTGGTGGAGAGAGGACCTCTTTAATCCGATATTAGTTATGAGTCAAGAGGGAGTATGGTTTATATGGATTGGAACCTTCTCTTCCCTATGAGGCATCTTTTAAAAGGCAAAACCATAAGGCCCCATGCAATAGCATCAGAGGTCAAAATGGATAATATCTCACGCATGCGGATGTGGAGGCATAAGCCAACCATCCGAGCTATCCGATCTCTTGACCTATGACCGCAACACCAACTATATAATTTCTTCGATTCTAAATTTATAGTCCAAACTCAGTTTCTTTCCAATAATCTAGCTAGGTTATTAGATGAGCAGGCAGCACTTACAACCCTACATATTCATTATTATTTATATTTAATATATATGGTATCATATTTTGAGGTATTTGCCTTTATTTTCAGATCTGGGGACATTCTAAAATTTTAGACAAGGCATAATTCATTAGTTTTGACATTAAATTTCCAATTAAGTACTAATCATCACTATATCATTTAGGGATATATGCTCTCCTTGTATGCTATTCTTCTAGTAGAAATATTTTTCAGCTGGGTGTAGTCATTGAGACAATTTTTTTGTTCCAACACTACCCTTCTTCTTTTCTTTTATTCCCTCATTTGTGGTTCCTCTCAACACAAATCACTCTGATGCCCCACCATGAATCAGACAAATCCCACCATCAATCATAACATTGATGCATCGCATGGTTGCTTGTGATTGCATGAGTCATACATGATACATTTAGTTTGTGCTTCACTATCATGGAGAGACTTTTTTATCCAAACACATGTGGTGTGTCCTAGCATGCTACACACCAAGGCTAACCCTCCTAAGTCCTTACATCATATACATATACAAATAAGCAGTGGTCTAGCCATATAGCCAAGCATATACCTCTATGTTCCTACTCGACATCTCTATTATAAAAGAATAATGCCCTACAAGCCAATCACATGTGTGACGCGTGTTGGATTTCGGAGTTTGATGTATACATATATGTTTCAAAAATTTTATTTTCTAAATACTACAGTGGAGAATAAGATTAAAATAATTTTAATCTTAATTTTGCATGCATAAAAATATAAAACCACATGATCTATTTTATATGCTGAAATTGATATATGCTGAAATTCAGATTGTAATCAAATCACATACCTGTTTCGCAATCACTTTCTTCAAATTTGGATCTGGAAGAGATGAGGCTCTCTGTTAGCCGCACAAGTATCCAGTCTCTACGAGTATCCACTTGGGATCAGCCTGAAATAGTTTTTTTTAATCTGAATTTTGGTTCTCTAAAATTCAGCCTGCTGAATCTGAACAAAATTTGGATTGCGATCAACACTTGATCTTTCTCCTTAATCTTCTTCTTCTCCTCTTCTCTAGAGTTTCTTCTTGCTATATGCTGCTACCAGATGTTAGAAACCAGCAAAGAAGAGGCACCCAAACTCCTTTGGGCATGGAACTCCTTGAGGCGCGCATCCTAAGGAAGGGGTGTATAGAACACCCAAGAGAAGAGAAAGGGAGAGGAAGAGAGGATATGGGGAGAGCCTTTGGGTGTGAGGGACTACTGATTTTGATGCTCTATAGATCTTAAGGGAGGTCCCTTTAAATAGGCATAAGGATTGAATCCTATTCAATCTCATAATACAAGTCTTACTTGCATTAGGATTCCTATTAACTTAAGTTATCCAATTTACATTAGGAAGCCCATTAGGTGCCAACAATTGGAGCCCTTGCATCCATAATTAGATATCCCAAAACACACCCAAGAGATGCTCTATATGAAAATAAAAGATTCTCTAATCAAAGGATATGTCCAAATTGATCAAATCAAGGTGGCGCCCTATAATAACTATCAAGGAGATTCATAAGAGATTTGTACTCTTAATTTATGTGATCCATAACTTTATACACCCAATAATTGGAGTCTTATGAATCTTATTCATATAGATAATCAATAGATAATTAAGTTAGAATTAACTTATCAAATAAGTAATCCTAATGAAAAGAGGAATTGAGTCCAACCATGTGCTAGCAAGGTTACCATGAACCCAATGAGTTTTTCTAAACCCAATAATACTTCATAAGCTCAATTACTTATTCCAGACCTAATCTCTTTATTGTGTTACCTCATAGGTTCAATTCTATCTGGTAGTGAGACATACAATGATCTCTATCATCATATCATTGAAACTCTTTTCAATGGATCGGAATAATTTTACTCTAACTCAACAAGAATTGTCGATTCAGAACAACCCTAGTGAGCTCTCACAATCCACTAGTGACACCTTACAGTATGTAGTGACAACTCAGTAGAACTAAAATGAACCTCTAGGTGTAGTAAGTATATGATTTAGTCCCTCTATCGTGAGTTCTGACTAGATGGCAGGTCATGGATAAATCGTTAAATCTCAACATCGGTCATATGATAGATTCAACCAACTTAAGTCCATATATAATTCTATGAAAATTCTTTTTCATCAATCACACTACTATGATCATAGACTTAAGGATTTAGCCTCTTAAATCTCACAAGACTACTCCCTTCTGCTAGGGTCGATAGATCCAATCTTGATGCACACCCCACTCCTACAGTGGATCAATTATCGCCAACATCCACTACAAGGGCTCCTTGAGATCCATGTTGATGTGTCAGTCAAACTCTAGCAGCCTCACTACGAGCAATAGTATTATCTCAGGTTAAAGGATCAGTCATACAACTGCAGCATCGAGAAAGTCACTAATGAGTGAGCAGATATCCATGTAACTTCTTGTGTTTGATCACGTTCAGTGTTAGTTGTTCTCTAACAACTACCTGCACTCTTGCTCCAGTGTCTCTACACTGCAAACTTGAGATCCATCTGTCTGAAAGAAGTGATCCGTACACTGGTCTATCCAGATCAATCACCATCCCCATGATGATTCTATGACTAGGAGCAATTTAAGAATCAACCATCAATGACATATACCTGAAATTTTTAATTATTTTTTTTCAAATTTTTAATTTTTTAAGAATATATATCATCATCTAATTAATCCTTTGGATGATTCATGGACACATAGACATGAATGGTAATATAATTGTCCAATAAGTACAAAATCATATCCTAGAGATATGAAATGTGTCAGCCAAGATTGGCTTCTAGGGCATACATCCAACAACACGATAAAATATTTTCTATATTTTATCTTTCAAACTCATGTATTTGACATTAATTATTAATAAAATTAGATATTTTATTTTATTATATGCTGCATCTTAATACTTATTTAAGATTATAATGAACCTCGTTGATTAGGATAATAGTTTTAAGGCCATGATGAGATCATGTCTGTAAGATCTAAATTCTTGATAGCCTTAATCTAAAATATTTTCAACCATAGGATCATTGAGTCATGGATTAATAATACTGAAAAGACTGGTACATCCTATGTATACTCGATGGAGAGGATGGTTGATCTCACATCACTTATGTGGTAACACTAATACGAGGATGTGGGTACTCATTAGAGAATGAGTTCACTGAATTGACCTATTGAGAGAACATCTGATGGAGTCTTATTTATTTGTCAGCTGATTATTCTCTAGTGGGAGTAGTGCAAGTGATCCTTAGACCTGAGATCACTATGGTGCCTTATGCATACGAATCTATATTTTGGTTCATTCCCTAGCTTGATTCTTTGAGGCTTATGTGGGATATTCTGGATATGGTGTAGTGTGCATGGAGGTTATGAGTGGTCAAAAAAAAAATCAATCACTCCTTATAAGGAGAGCGAATATCCTATGTGATCTTATAGGTTGATGATTCAAAAAGTCTTTGATCAAAATAGGATAGTAATTTGAAAGAATTTCTAATATATCATCAATTGAATCATTATCTTCTGATCGAGATATATATAAATAAGTGTTTGAACTTGACATGATTCCATATCCATAGCTCATCGGGGATGTTGTATGATCGAAGGATGAAATTGTACAGTAACTTACTACTAAAAGATATTTTTAGTATTTTCATCAAATTTTATATCTTATGGATAATCATGACATGTTGCTAGATATCAATCCTGATTTATGAATTCGTAAGAATTAAAAGTATTTAATTTAAAAATTAATTAAAAAGTATTCTAATTAATTGATGTATTTGGATGGATTTAATATAATCGAATTGATTTAGGTCATGAGCCTGAGTCCACTACTGGCTAGATTTGAAATTCAATGGGTCACACACTTTAAAATTTGATCTTGGTTTGATCTAATTGGATTTATTGTAAATCCTATGGGTTGAATTAACTTGCTAGCACATGGATTAACCTAAGTTCCTAATTAGGTTTAGTTCAAAGGTGTTTGATCTAAGTCTAACCTGATGCCTTGACCTAATTGGATTAGGTTTAATTTTTGATTTCCTAAATAGGTTGAGCCTTATCACATGGAAGAGTTTCATGTGAAACCAATTTTTTCCCATGCAACTCTATGCTAAAATAAAAACCAATGCCTAGATTAATGGTGCTCAGAAGAAAGAGTCCTTCTGACCTACTCCTCTTAACCAATTGCCTTAAATTCTCATGCCTCTTTTTATTTTTTGCACCATCAGATGGTGCTTAGGAATATGTGGGCACAGAAGAGGAGTCCTTCTACTTGAACCTTCCACATCCAACAAATTCCACACGGTGAATTTATTCTTTGTAGAATCCTAAGAGGTCCCGCGTGATAAATATTGCACCAAAGATTCTGTCACTTTATGCCTTATAAAAGGAAGGTGCTACAATGGGTTGTGGCATGCAAATCCTTAGGGACTTAGGCATGGGATCTTGTGAGGAAAAGAAGGAAAAAAATCAAAAAAAGAGAGGAAAGAAAAAGACTAAGAAAAGTGAGGAAAAATAGAAAGAAAACAAGAGAGAAGAATTTGAAAAGTAAATTGTCTACCTTTCATTGTGATTGAAATATCCAATAGTTGGATATTTTAATCTGATTTGGGTGTGTCTAATCTTTTAGGAAAAGATTAAGGTGTGGTCTTAGTAGAGGATTAAAGACATTCAAGTGGTGGTGCAATCCATTCTTAAAAAAAAAAATTGATAGTGTACTTATGAAGAAGACTACAACACTACCTCAAATTGAGAAGGATCCTGATCAATCTCGTGTGGATCACCATTGAAAGACATCTACTTTGGTGTCTTATAAAGACCATCCTCTCATCATATTATCATCTTCAAGAAGATATTAATTCTATCTTATATGCATGCTTGATTTGTTTGACTGTAATCTACAGGGTTGTTCGAGAATTTGTGTTTCGGTTAGCTTATTTTAAGTGTTAAAACTTGTTTCAAAAATATAAAAAATTTTAAAAATCATATTTCATCGTGCAATCAAAATCCAACAGTAGTATCAGAGCTATTCTTATTAGATTCAATCAAATAGATATTATTATTATAATATAGATTAGATCTAAGTCATATGATGCCATATTGTTTTAATCGATTATTTGCATCGATCTTTAAATTAAAATTATTTTGATCATGATCGTAGTTAGATTTTAAATTTTAGTTGCTAAATTTAAAATTTATCATAATCTAAAATTTTATGATTCATGGTAGATTGATATTTAAATTGATTTAATTAGGGTGTATTGAACACAAGTCAGTTGTTGACCTGGTCAAGCCTAATTAGATTAGGGTTTGAATCAGTTGTAGTCCAATTAGAATTATGATTCAAAAAGTTGGCTCAAGTCAAATTTGATATGTGAATTGGATCAAGTGTTGAATCCAAGTCATAGTCAATTGAAATTGGCTCAAGAGTTGGACCAAAATTTTACATACACCCTATATGATCCTAGCAATTATGATTTTGGCATAGGTATATGAATGATATTATAATTTGAATAGCATGATATTATTTTTTCTTTTGATATATATATTCCATGTGATCTAAATGTTAGGATGTGCATGAGACCAATCTAAGACCCTCAATTAAAAATTATATTTAGTTATAATATTGGGAATCACTCGCTAACTAAATTTTAGATTCGTTAATCAATTAGTGTCTAAGACAAGTGCCAAAGGTAGTTATTTAATTAGAACCATTTGCTTACCTGACCAACTTGTTTGTGTCTAAGAAAAGCAACGGAGAACCTCTCATCTACTTATCTGGCCAATCTGGTCAATTGAGTTTCGAATTTGGATTGCTTAGTATTGAAGACACTACATATGCCTTCTTTCATTCTAAGTCAATAAAATATGTCAAAATCTGTAGTGAGTTTGTTGTGCTATCCATAAAATTTATCATGAAATTTGATATGATGTTGACTAAGTATATTTTGATATTTATGGCATATTCAAATAGTATTATTTTGTTGTGCTATCCATAAGGACAGTATTATTCAAATATGACTATATAAGAATGAATGATTGAACTTAACTAAAATATTTTAGTTTGCTATGCTATCTACAAGACTATAGATATTTCAGATGTAAGAGAAATGTTGAAAATTATGTGAGATATAATTGATAAGAGTTCCCTACTCTTGAACTCATGAATGCTTATTGTGCTATCCATAAAGTGTTTATAAAGAATAGAAATCTCAACCCCCCTTAGAAATAAGATTATGTTTCTCATTTTCATACTTGAGGGCTATGAAATTTGTTAAAAAAAGTAAAAGACACAATTAGATAAAAGACCTAATCTAGTTGTGCATGTCATCATTAGTTGTCTGCTTATATTTTATTCTTATACTTGTAAATTAAACTATATAATCATATCCTCACTTTCACTATGTGGTATTTAGATGCTAACAAGTTGACTAGACCAAATTATATGGACTGGTTAAGAAATAAGAATTATTCTCACATAGAAGAAAGTCTCCTATATTTTAAATACCTCTACACTCGATTCGATTGAACAAGATGCTATTGAGGAAGATAGGACTATATATAAGATGTGGCAAGATGATAGTGTGACTGTCAAATGCATCATGCTTGCCTCTATGAGCAATGAGCTTTAGAGGCAATATGAAGGCATGGATGTTCAGTCCATAATTTTCAACTTAAAGGAGTTGTATGGAGAACAAAATTGAACTACTAGATATGAGATATCTAAGTAGTTATTCTTTTGCTAGGATGAGTGAAGGCATGTTCGTATAGACCCATGTCCTTAAGATGATCGACCTAATCATTCGGTTAGGTCAATTGGATTTTGTTATGGATGTTGAGCTTTGTCAGGATTTAGTTCTGTAATCACTCTCTAAATCCTTCTCACAGTTTGTCATTAACTTTCATATGAACAAACTGAACACAAGCTTACCTGAATTGCTGAATATGTTAAACATAGGAGAAAGCCATTTCAAGGGTGAAAAGGCATCTGTTCTTCTTATACATAAGATCTCCAAGAAAAAAGGCAAAAAAAATTCAAAGAGAAAGATGAACCCTAAGGCTAGCATCTGTAAGAAGAAGGCAAAGAAAGTCTCCACCAAGGGTACTTGTTATCACTACGGAAAGGACAGGCACTGACAGAGAAATTGCAAGCTCTACCTTCAAGTTTGAAGCAAAAAGAAGTAAATATTGCTAAAGATTTATATATGATATAAACAAATTTATCATTAAGTACTTCAACTTTATATTCTTGGATATTAAATATCGTCTGTGGTTTACACCTATGCAAATCATTACAGGATCTATAGAAAATAAGACAACTGAATGAAGGTGACTTCATGCTATTCGGTGCTAGTGAAGAGTCAATCAAGGCTGAAGCTATAGGAACCATACTGTTGAAGTTGCCTTCGAATAAAATTTTAGAATTAAAAGACTGTTACTATATGCCTAATATTGTTAAAAATATTATTTCTATACCTATATTGTTAGAACATAGTTTTGAAATAAAAAAAAGGCAATAGTTGCTCTATTTATCTTTCTAATGAATTTTATGGCAATGCTTTTATAGATAATGGTCTTTTATTCTTATCACTTAATGATAATGTTCTTCATGTTGATCAAATAAAAAAAAGAAAGTAAAAAGATATGAATATCACATATCTCTGGCACTACTGATTTGGTCATATTAATAAGTCAAGGATTAACAAATTATATAAAAAAATATTTTTTGATCCTTATGATTTTGAATCATATGAAACTTGTGAATCTCATCTCATGGATAAGATGATCAAGACTCTATTTATTGGACATAAAAAAAGGATGAGTAACTTAATGGGCCTTGTACATATGGATGTTTGCGATCCAATGATAACTCATTTTAGAGATGGATACTCCTACTTCATCATATTTATTGATGATTTATCAAGATTTGGATATATGTATTTAATGAAAAACAAATCCGAAACTTTTGATAAGTTTAAAGAGTATCAAAGAATAATTGAGAAATAAACTGATAAGAATATTAAAACTCTTCGATCTGATTGAGGAGAATGCTTAACTAACGAGTTTCTTGATCATCTTAAAAATAATAAAATTCTCTTTGAATAGATACCTCCTTACACTCCACAAATTAAATGATATTGCAAAAAGAAGAAATCGTATCTTATTAGATATGGTGTGGTCCATTATGTGCTTCACAAATTTTTCGATCTCCTTCTGGGGATATGCTCTTAAGACTGCAGCATATATTTTAAATAAACTACTAACAAATCTATTTCTAGCACTTCATATATGATATGAAAAGGAAAGAGATTCAGTCTTAAACATCTTAAGATTTGAGACTGTCCTACTTGTGTCAAGAATACTGAGGGACATAAGCTTAATGCTAAATCAGATAAGTACAGATTTATAGATTATCCTAAGGAGAGTATAGAATACTACTTCCATCATCCTACTCAACAAAAGGTATTTGTTAGTAGGCATGTCATTTTCTTGAAGAAAGAGTTTATCCGAGAAGGGGATAGTGGGAGGATAGTTGAACTTGAGAAAGTTCAAGACCTACAATCTATCTAGAAGTAATATATAGATAGTCCACAAGTTGATCCTCAACCTGAAGTGCTCATGGATGAGGCACAACTACTACACACACCTCCTCTCTGAAGTTCAAGTAGAGTGCATAATGTACGACTCAGATATAATTTATTATTAAGAATAACAATATACCACACATCATTAAGAATGATGATCACATGATCTATTCGAAAGCAGTCATAAGTAGTGACTCTAACAAATGGCTGAAAGTCATGAAATTCGAAATAGACTCCATGTATGCCAATCAAGTTTGAACTTTGATTGATGCGCTTGAGAATGTGACCCCAATAGGCTACAAATGGATCTTCAAGAAGAAGAATAGAGCAGATGACTAGGTAGAGACCTATAAGGTCAGGCTAGTGGAAAAAGATTTTAGACAAAGATAAGGTATTACTATAAAGAAATTTTTTCATCCGTAGTCATGCTCAAGTCTAATCGGATTATGCTTACTATAGCTGTATATCATGATTATGAGATCTGGTAGATGGATATCAAGACTATCTTTTTCAATAAAAATCTTGAGAAAAAAATCTATATGACTCAGTCAGAGAAATTTATCTTCAGTAAAAGGATAAATCAAGTATGCAAGCTAAAGAAATCTATTTATGGATTAAAACAAGCATCGAAAAGTTGAAACATCTATTTTGATGAGACAGTCAAATTATTTGGCTTCATCAAAGATGTAGATGAACTATGTGTGTATAAGAAGACTAGTGGAAGTGCTATTATTTTTTTGATTTTATATGCAGATAACATACTGCTCATTGAAAATGATATCTCTATGTTGCAATCGATCAAAACTTGGCTATCACAAAAGATTTTCATGAAAAATTTGAGTGAAGCATCCTATATACTTAGTATAAAGATCTATAGAGATAAATTGAAGAGGATGCTTGGCTTGTCTCAGTTTAGATACATAGATCTTGTGTTAAAGAGATTCAACATGGAGAGAAGTAAAAGAGGTTACTTACCCATGAGTTATGGCATACATCTCTCTAAGAAGATGTCTCCTAAGACACCTAAAAAGAGAAAAATAATAAGTTCTATTACTTATACTTTGGCTGTAGGATCGATTATGTATGCTATGCTATATATCCGACCCGATGTCGCTTATGTCTTAGGCATTGTAAGTAGATTTCAGGTAGATTCAGGAGAGGATCATTGAAAAGCTATGAAAATTATTTTCAAGTACTTAAGAAGGATTAGAGATGCTTTTCTTATTTATGGTGGATCTGATCTGAAACTAAAAGATTTTATAAATTTTAATTTTTATTATGATCTATATGATAGCAAATTCATATCAAGATATGTATTTCTCTATATGGTGGTACAGTGAGTTGGAAGAGTTTCAAACAGCAGATTATACCTGACTCAATTCTGAGGCAGAGTACATTGATACTAGTGAGGCTACTAAAAAAGCTGTCTGAATGAAGAAGTTCATCTTAGACTTGGGTGTAGTTTTTGAGATTGAACACTCCATGCCACTTTATTGTGACAACACCAAGGCTGTTGCTCAAACGAAGAAACCAAGGTCTCATAATAAATCTAAGTACATCCTGAGATGGTTCCACCTCATTTGAAAGATTGTCAAAAGTTACGATGTGATCATGGAGTGAGTTGACACCAAAAATAATATAGCAAATTCATTCACTAAGACCTTGTCACAGTAATAGTTTGACCGCCATCTTGAATGCATGGGCATTAAGTATAGGGGTAATTGATTTTAGTGCTAGTAAGAGATTGAAAGAATAATGCCCTATAAGTCAATCACATGTATGATGTGATAGGATATTTTTTTATATTTTATCTTTCAAACTCATGTATTTAATATTAATTATTAATAAAATTAGATATTTTATTTTATTATATGCTGCATCTTAATACTTGTTTAAGATTATAATGAACCTCACTAATTAGGATAATGATTTTAGGACTATGATGAGATCATACCAGTGAGACCTAAATCTTTGATAGCCTTGATCTAAAATATTTTTAATTATAGGATCATTGAGTCGGAGATCAATGATATTAGTAAGACTGACACATCCTATGTATGCTGAATGAAGAGGATGGTTGATCTCACAATCACTTGTGTGGTAACACCAATATGAGGATGTCAGTGCTTATTAGAGAATAAGTTCACTGAATTCACCTATCGGGAGAATATCTGATGGAGTCTTATTTGCTTGTTAGCTGATTGTTCTCTAGTGGGAGTAGTATCGCAAGTGATCCTTAGACTTGAGATCACCATGGTGCCTTATATATACGAATCTATATTTTAGTTCATTTTCTAGCTTGACTCTTTAAGCCTTGTGTGGGGTGTTCCGGATATGGTGCAGTGTGCATAGAGGTTATGAGTGGTCAACAAGAAATCGGTCACTCTTTATAAGGAGATCGAACATTTTATGTGATCTCATAGGTCGATGATTCAAAAAAAAATTGGCTAAAATAGGATGATAATTAGAAAAATTTTTTAATGTATTATCAATTGAATCATTATCTTCTGATTGAGATACATATAGATAAGTATTTGAGCTTGATATGATTCTATATCCATAGCTCATCTGAGATGTTGTATGATCGAAAGATTGAATTATATGATAACTTACCATTGAAAGATATTTTTAATATTTTTATAAAATTTTATATCTTTTGGACAGTCATGACATATTGTTAGACATCAATCTTGACTTGTAGACTCATAAAAATTAAAAGTATTTAATTCAAAAATTAATTAAAAACTATTCTAATTAATTGATGTATTTGGGCTAACCTAATTTAATCGGATTGGTTTAGATCATGAGCCTGAGTCCACTGTTGGCTAGATTTGGATCCCAATTAGTCACCCACTTTAGGATTTGATCTTGGTATGATCTAATTAGATTTATTATAAATCCTATGAGTTAAATTAACTTGCTAGCATCTAGATTAACCCAAGTTCCCAATTAGGTTTAGTTCAAAAGTTTTTGAGCTAAGTCTAACCTAATGCCTTGATCTAATTGGATTAGGTTTAATTTTTTGGTTTCCTAAATAGGCTGAGCCTTATCACATGGAAGAGTTTCATGTAAGACCTACTTTCTCCATGCCACTCCATGCTAAAATAAAAGCCAATGCCTAGATTAATGGCACCCAGAAGGAAGAGTACTTCTGGGCTACTCTTGACCAATTGCCTTAAATTCCCATGCCTCTTTTTATTTTTTGCACCATCAGATGACTTTTAGGAATAAGTGGGCATAGAAGAGGAGGAGTCCTTCTACTTGAAAGCTCTTCCATGCCCAACAAATTCTATACGGTGAATTTATTCTTCATAGAATCCTAAGAGGTCCCGCATGATAAATGTTGCACCAAAGGTTGTGTTGCTTCATGCCTTATAAAAGGGACTCACTACAATGGGTTGTGGCCTGCAAATCCTAAGGGACTTAGGCATGGGATCTTGTGAGGAAAAGAAGAAAAAAATATCAAAAAAAGAAAGGAAAGGAAAAGACAAAAAAAAGTGAGAAAAAATAGAAAGAAAACAAGAGAGGAGAATTTGGAAAGTAGATTGTCTACTTTTCATTGTGATTGAAATATCCAATAATTGGATATTTTAATCTGATTTGGATGTGTCTAATCTTTTGAGAAAAGATTAAGGTGTGGTCTTAGTGGAGGATTGGACGTATTCAGGTGGTGGTATAATAAACCGTTCTTGAAAAGAGAAAGTTGGCAGTATACTTATGAAGAAAGTTGCAGCACTACATCAAATTGAAAAGAATCCTGATCAATCCTATATAGATCACTATTGGAGGATATCTACTTTGATGTCTTATGGAGACCATCCTCTCATCGGATTATCATCTTCAAGAAGATATAAATTCTACCTTATATGCATGCTTGATTTGTTTGACTATAATCTACAAGGTTGTTCTAGGATTTGTGTTCCAATTAGCTTGTTTTAAATGTTAAAATTTGTTTCAAAAATATAAAAAATTTTAAAAATTATATTTTGCTGCGCAATCGGAACCCAACATGTCAAACTAAACACATTTGACACCCTTGAATGCCTATAAGTAACCCAACCCCTTAGAACAACTAGAACGCACATGTGATCTCTATACCATAATACAGACTATTCTCAGGAGTGCTTGATAGCTAGGTACCATGTATTTTTCTATGGCTTTTCCCCATATGCTAAGGATGCCCTACCTAGATATCTTGATGCCTAGCAAAGTATTTCCATACCACAACATGTGCACTATACTACTATGTGCTGCCCTTCGGGAATACACAAACTAAATCCATATGACACAAAATGCAAAATTATCGCATGGAGTTATAAGAAAACCATCCTTTAGAATTTCTTAACTAAACTACCAAGCTAATATGCCCCATGGTCCCTTGAAGTGATAATTGATTGTGCATGACCGAGCTTTCCCAAGTTCTACTATCTAAGCTCTTATGCTATGATCCCAATATTGCATCCTTAGTATGTCTTTCCATCCAATGTCTTGCCACCAGACAATGTTAATGATCTGTTTATATGTTACTATGTATTATCATGGTCTCCAAGGTCTATAGCCATGTTGTCCAATATTCTTTAACCATGGCCTGCTTGCACATCATTGTGTGCTACCACTGAATCAAAATATCAGTCTAACCATTAAGTAAATATTATCAATTATCAAAGCCTTGTGCTATACTATCCTCCCCTTAGCATGATCCACTTGGTCAACCTTGATCCTTGGCCCAGCTACGAGGCATATGATCTGTTTGATATTCCTTAAGCCACACTTGTTCTCTATAGCTGATCAATTTTCATGGATTTTGGTGAAATCAAATTCTACAATGCTTATAAGACTTGTTTGCTAAGGTAGGCTAAACTCTTGCCTAATTAGTACCCTCTTGCCTTGTGCTCCGCTATAGAAATCAAGTACATATGGGGTAACTGAATAACTTCTCCTTGTAAAGCATTATGGAAATCCCTACCATGCAATATGATTAGCTCATCCAACCAACATTGTCCTAAATGCCCTCAAGCAGGCCCATATAGGTGTGGCACCACCTTGCTGTACAATTGTGCCATGATAAGGTCCAAGGGAGTCAATAATGTCTCCAAAGGATGACACTCGTCAAACCATGAGGAATCCTCCAGTATCCACATATGTTTTAGATGTCCATCATCATTCCAAATATAAAGCTCTGCGAGTACCCCTACATCATGTCATGGACTTGTGGTGCCACAGCCAACCATTGACTCATTTTAGACCCTAACAAGACATCCACCCAATCTCCACACTAGGAGGTTCGAAGGTATCGATCCAATATTCATTGCAACTTATAGCAAAAGCAAAACCCTCTAAGGCACTGTATGCCACACCTGTGATGGCACCCCGAGCTTCGAAGGTATCGATCCAATATTCATTGCAATTTATAGCAAAAGCAAAACCCTCTAAAGCACTGTATGCCACACCTGTGATGGCACCCCCTTTGTGAACCTACAGCTTCCATGATCCGTGGGGGAGATTGCTAGTTTAGGTAAATACTAAAAAGGATGTGCCTGCATGTGATTTTTTGTGTTTAATTAAAAAGATCCTCATGTTATATACTAAGTATTAAAAAAAGGTCATTGTAACAATATTTTAATAGAAAATAATAGGCAATAGTTGAATAATATTGTAATTCAACAAAAGAAAAAAGAAATCCAAACTGTATCATGCTTTGGGGAGGAAACCTGAAATAAAATTTTGAACTTTTAAAAATATTATTTTATAAATGAAAAACTATGACAATTAAATATAACATATTATTACAAAAAGATACATAAAATAGTGATCATTATTTAAATACTTATGACTAATATATATAACATTATAGGCTAGGCTCTCTAGAATTGTTCTAATGGCCATTATAATATTACAATAGCGACTCTTTAAAACCTAGATGGAATACATATACTGACAATTTGCACATGACAATGGCCATTCAAATGTTATGTAGGAATATATATATATATATATATATATATATATATATATATATATATATATATATATATATATATATATATATGGATTTAAAGCAAAAATTTATCTTTTATAACAATTGGCTATAATATAGAATAACCTACTCTAATAGTTTGTCTTTTTGCATTATTTGTATGTATGTATCTATGAATAATAATCAATATGATGAATAGGACCTAGTTTGTTATAATGTTTATAAGAAATGCATATTTTGCGCAATTCAACAATTGATAGGTAAAATCACTACATCTTTATCTAACCATTTATGATTTAAATATATAGAGGGATTTTGGAACTAAATTTCTATGTTGATTTCTATATTTTTTAATATATTTATTCATACAAGGTTTTATAATTTTTGTCCCTTCATGTATGAATATTAAATCAATAATTTCAACTTCATTCTTATTAACTTTAATATTGATATATTTTTTTCATTATTTGACATATCAATATGAAGATTGTTGTTGTCAAGTTCAACAATGAATTAGCGATCTATAAAAATTTAGTGACATTAAAGGCACTGTAAATTTTATACTTTTAATATCACATATACAAAAACAAAGAAAATAGAAAGTAATAGTTAGCATTTCAGTAGTACTTCTAACTTTAGTAATATTCAAGTAGTAAAATTTTTGCAAGCAGTGTAGGCCTTCTAGGTTTTCTGTTCTTATACTTTTTGTATTAGAATTTTCCTTTACAAAAAAAAAATATTGGTCTATTGTTATATATGTGTATCTATTCAAGTAGGTATACAAAGTCTCTCTCTTTTTTTTTTTTCCTTTAATGCCTCCAATGCTTTGGTTTTTGGGGCATTTGAACGGGGCATTTGAATGTCCTATGCGGTGAGCAAGGGTTTTGCTAAATAAAAGGTATTAAAGGATAGGAGGTAGCAATATCTTCAAATCATATGTAAACCTAAACCAAATTTGACTAGAATCTACACGTAGTTATGAATTAATGTTAAACAAATCTAATAGCTTTACAAACTTCACATCATGAAAGTAAAGTTAAATGAGGTAGAATAAATGCATAACTAACTTGCGAACAAGATTTGGCATAGACTATTTGAAAGAGTCGTAGGTCAAATATTTATTTCGAGGAATGTATGATCAACAACCATGAGCTCAGTTGGTTGCCACATAACTTGCCATAACAGAGATCTCTTCTAGGTGGTAGAAAATTATTGCATTATTTTTGTTGGGACGATTCAGCCGACTCTCCGATTCCAACTATCGATCGGCTTGATAAGCATGATCTGCCGACTATCAATCGGTTGGCCGACTGACAGTCGGCTATCCGCAAATTTGATAGACTTCAATTATGATGACTCGATGGATTTCAGACCGATGACCATCGACATATCAGAGTTAACGATCGATGCTCATTCGAACTTCCACAACTACCGACATACGATCGATATATCTTCATTACCGACATATAATCGACTTACCAGAAACTGCCAGTGCAAAAAGAGCATAATGATCAAAACATGATTAATGACGGATATAATCACCCATCTCACGATCACAAAATACCAAAATAAGCGAGACCCACATATTTAATAGTTATGGACGGTTACCAACTATTCATCTATAAAAAAAGGTAAAAGAATAGCATTTGGTAAGATCTCTTGAGAGCTGAAACTCTGCCTCTTTGAATTTTCATCTGCTGTTCACCACTCTCCACTGACTTAAGCATCGAAGGATCCCCGTCGGATATAATTTTGATTAGTGTGGACTTCGTTTTGTAGGTACTCTTCATCGATGACAGGCACAATAAGAGATTGGCCATAATAGATTGGTGCGCTAGATAGGAGAAGAAGAATAGGAGCAACAATGAAAAAAATCAGAGCTCAAAATAATTTTGGAGGATCTACGAGGCAATCTTTCCGTCGAAAAGATCTTTCCCCCCTCCAATAGCAAAGCTCAACTCCTCACATCCTGTAATCACTACGGATGCATAAATTACTGCCTTAATGCAGCAAATGAAGATGTTGATGGAGGCAGTCCACAGTCTCCAACAACAACAGATACAGCAACAGCAGCAACCACTGGTGGAGGATCCGATGGCTCATTTAGTGCCATCCAGGCACAGTCTCCATCCTCCACGATGCTCCCTCTCTTCATCTCCAGAACGACAACCATCTCGATATTCTCATCGATCTAGCAACCACGTTCTTGGCATTTTCATCACACCATCCATCCTTCGTGGCGATCTCATTCTCTTTCTCATGTACATAGTATCAAGAAGGAGAAAAGGCCACGTACACCTTCTCCTTCTCCATCCTCAATTTTTTTAGGAGATTCTACCCTCAGATTATCTCAGCAATGGTGGCTCGATGACTACGAGTGCAAGTTCAAAGAGATCGACCACCAACTTGCTCGACTTCAGGTGGAAGGTCAGAAGTCCTCTAATGACTACGACTTCCACACTACCGAACTTCTCTCTCAGCATATCTTGGACGAGCAGATTTCGACTCGATTCAAGATGCTGTAGATGGAGCTATACGACAGCTCCACCGATCCAATTAATTATTTGGAGAGTTATAAATTTCTCATGATGATCTAGGGGGCAACCGACGCCCTCTTATATATTGGCTTCCCAGCAACTATTCGAAAGACTGCTCGAATATGGTATTCTAGGCTTCAGTCAGGGAGCATAAATTTTTTTGAACAGCTCAAGCATTATTTCATGATCCATTTCAGTACTAACCAAAATGTGCCACAGACATCAGACAGTCTCTTCTCAATCAAGCAAGGCGAGATAGAGACATTGAGGGATTTCATGACTGACTTCAATGCAGTCACACTTGAGGTCAGGGATCTCAATGAAGATATGGCCATATTAGCCATGAAGAGAGGTCTGAGGAGATTCAGATTATCTTATTTTCTAGATAAGACTCTCTTTCAAATCTATGCAGAACTCTTGGAGTGCGCATACAAATATATTCGCACAGATGAAGGTATTTCTGACCGACGTCAGATAGAAGGAAAAGGTTAGAAAAAGAAGCAAAAAAAATTGAAGCTCCGACCGAATCAAATCGGTCAATTACCAATACATGAGCTTCATCTAATCGATGGAGTCCAAAGCCGAACAATTTTGACAACAGGTACAACTCCTATACTCCTCTTTCTGCTCCTCGTGTGCAGATCTTAATGAAGATTGAAGGAGAGGAGTATCTTCGACATCCCCCACTGATGAAAGTGCCGTCAAGGAGTCATGATAAGAATAAATACTGTCAGTTTCATCATGATTACGATCACAATACCAAACCATGTGTTCAACTCAAGGATGAAATAAAGGTCTTGATCCAACGTGATTACCTCAAAAAATTTCGATGAGATCATCCGACTCAACCTCCCACCGACCAATAGCCTCAGCCACAAGTTGAGAAAATGATCAACAATCGGCCAACGACAGGAGTGATCAATATGATCTTTGGATGATCGAAGAACTGGGGGATAACTTTTGAAGAAGAGTCGGCAAAGAAACAACGACTTGATAATGTAATTTCTTTTTCAAAAGGTGATGTTAAGGGAATACAAACTTTTCATGATGATACTGTTATCATTTCAATGATGATAGCAAACTATAATGTAAAAAAAAATTTAGTCGATAATGAAAGCTCAACTGATGTTCTATTTTACTCGACTTTCTTCCGAATACAACTACCAACTGATCGACTCAAAAGAGTCTCAATGCCATTAGTCGATTTTATTGGAGATGCAGTTATCGTGAAAGGAGAAATTATTTTTCTATTAACCACAAAAATAGATCCATAATAAAGTACTATTCTCCTGATATTCACTATCGTCCGAGTTCCATCGACCTACAATGCCATACTTGAATGATCTGGACTTAATGCTCTGAAAGCAGTAGTTTCAACATACTATTTATTGGTCCGATTTCCAACAAAAAATAGAGTTGGAGAAATACGTGGAGATCAACAACTTGCTCGATGTTGTTTCATGGTCTTTGCAAAGAATAACCAATCTAAAGACTCTTTATCCGTCAATAAATTAGACCAAAGAGAGAATGAAAAAATAGGTGAACCAATCGAGCAACTGATTTCTATTTCATTGAAAGAAGAAGATCTGGAGAAGACGGTCCAAATTGGATCGTAATTATCTGATCCGAAGCGACAACAACTGGTGAATCTACTAAAAGCAAATGTCGATATTTTTGCTTGGTCGACCACTGATATGTCAGAAATTTCTCTGAAAGTAATAACCCATCGACTGAATATTGATCCTAAAATTAGACCGGTAAGATAAAAGAAAAAATTTTTTGCTCCTGAAAAGCAGAAGGTCATCGATGAAGAAGTCAACAAAGTCCTCGCAGCTGGCTTCATCAGAGAAGCTAATTATCCCGATTGGCTTGCCAATATAGTGATAGTGAGAAAAATCAATGAAAAATGAAGAATCTGCATCGATTATATAAATCTAAATAAAGTTTGTTTGAAGGACAGTTTTCTCTTACCAAAGATCAACTAACTAGTTGATGCGACTTTGGGATATCGATTTTTGAGCTTTACGGATGTCTTTGTAGGCTACCATCAGATTCAGATGGCATCCAAAGATGAGCAGCATACTACTTTCATAACTGACAAAGGCAATTACTGTTACAAAGTAATGCCGTTTGGTTTAAAGAATGTTGGAGCCACTTATCAATGGCTAGTTAATAAGCTATTCAAGACACAAATTAGATGAAACATGAAAGTCTATATTGATGATATACTGGTGAAAAACTATCAAACTTCTGATCATATTTGGGACTGAGAAGAAACCTTCAACACACTTTGACAATATCAGATGAAATTGAATCCGACTAAGTGTGCATTTGGAGTAACTTTCGAAAAATTTTTTAAATTTTGTGTCATAATGAAAAATTGAAGCTAACTCTGAAAAAATAAAGGCTATCATCAATATAAAGCATCCAAACTCTAAGAAAGAGATACAACAACTTAATAAAAGGATCGCTGCACTCAGCCGATTTATCTCAAAATTGACAGAAAGATGTTTGTCTTTCTTCAAGATCTTAAGGCAAGCAAAAGACTTTTCATGGTCGGATGAATGCTGACAATCTTTCGAAGATCTAAAAAGATATCTGACATCTCTACCATTACTTACAAAATTGAAGGTGAGAGAAACTTTGTATCTCTATCTGACGACTTCAATAGAAGCAGTTAGTTCGGTACTCGTTCAGGAGGATAAAAATTAAATTCAACGATCAATTTATTATACAAGTAAGGTGCTTTATAATGCAGAAATTAGATATTCAAGAGCGGAGAAGATGATCTACGCTCTAATCATATCATCACAATGACTTCATCCATACTTCCAAGTGCATTCTATAGTCATTTTGACAGATCAACCGTTGAAGGTAAATTGATACCGACCTAATACTTCAGGTCAAATGGTGAAATAGGCAATAAAATTCAGTGAGTTTGATATTCAATATTGCTCATGACTATCCATGAAGGCACAAATTTTAGCCAACTTTATCACCGAGTGTACCATATCTGACAATAATCTTAAGGATGAACTCGAAGATAAATTAAAGCAATTTGAAACTCCTGAGGCTGACTTAGTATCGATGTAGGTGCTACATATTGATGGAGCATCCAACTTGCAAGGCAGTGAAGCCGGTCTCATCCTTGCCAATTTCGAAAGGATTGTGACCGAATATACCCTTCAGTTTAATTTTAAAGCTTTAAATAATCAAACTGAGTATGAAGCTCTTCTAGCTGGCTTGAAGATTGTCAAAAAATTTGACATTGATAGTTTGAAGGTCTTCACAGACTCACAGTTAATTACTGGATAGGTTAAGGATGAGTTTGAAGTTCGAGACCCCGTTATGATGAAGTACCTTTAGAAAGTGAAAGATCTTATATTGACTCTGAAATATTTTGAGATTTCTCACATTCTAAGAATGAAAAATGCTCGAGCTGACGCACTTTCCTAACTTACAACCACTTCATTCAACTCACTGGGTTGGACATTCATCAAATGTCTGAAACAACCGAGCATTGATAAAGTCGAAGAAGTGCTATAAATCAATGATGAGCTAAACTGGATGGATCCGATCATTTAGTACTTGATTGATGAAATTCTACCTATAAATTTTTTAGAAGCCAAACGACTATGGTGGATGGCCTCGCAGTATATTTTGATGAATGAACAATTTTATAAAAGATCATTCTCTCTTTCCTTACTGAAGTACCTAAAACCAACGGATGCCGACTATGCACTCTGAACAATTCATGAAGGGATTTGTGAAAATTACTTAGGGGGCAAATCATTAGCTTATAAAATTTTACGACAAGGATATTATTGACCCACCATGAAGAAAGATGCAGCTAAACTTGTCTGAAGATGTGAACCATGTCAGAAGTATGCTAATATACAACATCAATCGATCAGTCAGCTGACATCAATTGTTGCATCATGGCCCTTCCTCGCATAATGAAGAATCAACATACTTAGTCCTTTTCCTCTGGCATCCGATCAGAAAAAATTTATAGTAGTTGCCATCGATTACTTCACCAAATGGGTAAAAGCTGAACCCATGGCATAAATCACTAAAAATAAGATGGAAGACTTTATTCAGAAATCAATCATACATAGATTTAGTTTATTATACACCATTATCACCGACAATGGTTGACAATCAAAATTTCAAAGAATTTTATATAAAATTTCATATTATGAACAAGCTCACGTCAGTTGGCCATCCACAATCCAATGGTGAAGTAGAAGTAACAAACTGAACAATCCTACATGGTCTCAAAATCAGACTGAATGAAGCTAAGAGCTTTTGGATAGAAGAATTATATCCGATCTTATGGGCATATCGGATAACTCCTCATATACTGATAGGAGAATCATCATTCAACCTAGCCTATAGGATGGAGATGATGATTCCACTTGAGATCATATTACCATTAGCTAGAGTGGAGCAGTATAATGAGCCAAGCAATTTTGAATGTCGGAGAGCCGATCTAGACTTACTTTCAAA
Organism: Elaeis guineensis; assembly: GCF_000442705.2. Taxonomy (NCBI): domain Eukaryota; kingdom Viridiplantae; phylum Streptophyta; class Magnoliopsida; order Arecales; family Arecaceae; genus Elaeis; species Elaeis guineensis. Next base: position 26,435,163 of record NC_026004.2, on the reverse strand, counting down.
AATCTGACAGCAAGCTCAAATTCGAATGGCAATATATTGGCAAAGAATAGTCCGATATTACAATACAAAAGTCAAGATGAAGGTCTTTCATTCAGGAGATCTGGTCCTAAGAAAATTAGAAGTTTCAAAGCCTCTAGATCAGAAAAAAAATATCACTGAATTGAGAAGGACCTTACAGAATAATCAAAACACTTCGACTGGGAGCATATCGACTAGAAGCCCTTAATGGGACAACTATTTCTCAAATTTAGAATATCGATAATTTGAAGATGTACTATCAATAAAGTTGTTCATATGTATGACATTCAAAATGAAATGTTGGTATTTAGAAGCATTAAAAGCTTCAATCAACTATAAGTTATCTATAAAATGATATTAGATCGATAAATAATCGATCAATTTTTACTGACTGTATCTTGATTTTCCACTGTAAAAATTGACTTGAGTTGAACGACAATATCAAATCAACAAATAATCGATCAGCTTGTACCGACTATATCTCGATTTTTTTATTGTAAAAATCGACTTACCGACTATATCTCAATTTTTCATTGTAAAAATTGACTTCATTCGAATGACTACTCAAGCTGACTTAGTTTTAACTAAGCAGAATATTATGCCGACTCGATCTCGATTGAGTAAAAAATATACCGACTTGACTATGATCAGTCGAAGGATATTCGGCTTATCACTATCTATCAGATACTTAAAAAGTATATAAGCTAAGTCGGCTGATACCCAACCAGTGGACAAACTCTACTATGACTAATTGTCGACATTCAATTCATTGATGGATGATTAGAAATCCAACTATTATTCAACAACATCAAAAGTATGAGTATAAAAAGAGTTTCCATACTTAAAATTATTTTTTCATTCATTGAAGAAAAGATTACAAAATTGGACTCAAGGTCCGATTACAAAATTGGACTTTGTCTGTTATAAAAAGAAAAAAAAAAGTACATCGATCACCAGTTGACTTCTTCATCACCTTGCTCCGGTACAACGTCAGTGGTTGGAGCTGGTTCATTGGTTGGAGCAGGTTCTTGTGCATCGATGCATCTTCTTCAGTTAGCACAGTGGTCTCCTTAGTAACCTATTCTCCTAAACTAGGGGGGACAATGCTGCTCAGGTCCAAGTCAAGATACAATCTTCTAACTGCATCTCTACCGTCCTTGTATCCGATGCAGTGGAGGCGAATCCACCTTGAGAATTTTATCCTTGAATTCTTGTGAATCTTTAAAATTCTCGATGGTCAAACTTAGAGCACCTCTTGCCAACTCAGCTTCTTCCTTGGTGGAGGCAGACTCTACATCGGCTGGTGCCAATCTCTCCATGGTGGTCCGATGCCTTCCGCACTCCGCTTCAAGCTTCTCTATGCATCCATCTCTGTCTCTCCGGAGCTAACTGATGGAATGCTTCTTGCTTTTAATCCGAGATTCGAGAGATGCGATGCTCTGATGAGCCAACCCAAGTTCGACTTTAAAGGACTATAATCGTCACATGGGAGATCTCTTCCTGGAGCATCTTCTCCCGTTCAGTTGCCGCCTGAAGTTGTTCTATGACAGCTGCTTTTTTGGCATTGGTGGCCGCCACTTTGTCCATCCACACCTGATGAAGGTCGATGATTTTTCGATATTCGCTCTTTAGAGCATACATATCGTGTGCCCACTGAAAGAAAAAGATAAGTCAAGTCAAATCAAAAAAAAAAAAAGAAAGAAAAGTTTCGTTGACTCACCCCAAGCATCGTTGGGTAAAATAAAAAAAATATTTCAGACACTGTCCGAGTTTTTCTACTCTCCCTATCAGATGGGAGAAGAGCTGCTTCGATGAGCCATTTGGCCAAGGCTAGATTGGCCAAAGCTGACTCACCAATCGAGATTCGGATGTCGAAGAGAGTCGGATGACCAACCAACGATTCATTATCGGTAAAAGTAGTCGGTGCCTTCCCCCGCTCTCCAATCGACAATCGTTCGCTTGAAACCACCATGAGTCGGTACTCGATTGCACCCGAGACTGCACCATATGATGAGAAGCTTGTGCAGCGACAGATTGTTCTGGTTCAACTGCGAATGCTGATTCAGTCCGAACCCCCACTGATGGAGCCGCTGATGGTTCTAGCGCGACATCTTCATCTCTCATCATTCCGACTTCAGCTGATGGTACATCAATTGAAGGAAGCATTGTCGAAGCCGACAGCATAATAACCGGCTCGAAAGCTGTTACTAACGAAATGTCAAGCCCCCTTGCCAGTACCAATTGAGAGTCGATCCAACTTCTTCTCGGTGGTTGGGATGGTTTAGCATCAGCCGCTGCTCTCTTCTTGGCAGCGTGTGGATGGATCTCAATAGCTGACACTCATGTTGTCGTCTGCATAGCTACAATCAAAAGACAAGGTTTAGTATAAAATTCAAAGTAAATGAAAAACAAAATGACCAACCGATTTTGCTATACCTAAAGAAGTTACTGAACAAAGTCCGGCATCATAGAGAGCCTGCTCTATCATCAGCTCTCGTTGCGCTAAAACTTTCATATCTCTAAGTCGGAGGAAGTCTTTTTGATCAATGACGTTGATCTGACTATGCTCATTGGGGTCGGTTCTTGGATCATCCAGTGTGAAAGAAAACCCCAAGTAGATGAAGAAGAAATAAAAAAAAATTGATTCTTCTATCCATGAATAGACGATGGAAGATCGAAAATGAAAGAAAGACCCTTCTTTGAGTTGAAAAACCACCAACTCTTGACTTTGGGATAAGGACAAAGGACAAAGAAAGCTCAAAAAAGAGAAGGACGATGATTGGTCGGGATAAGACGATATAACAAAGCGAAGCTAATTATCAATCGGATGGAGTTTAGAGCCAGCTGAGCAGGATAAAGATCATAATAATCAAGAAGATTCCGAACGAACTCTGAAATCAAAAATCGAAGACCGACTCGAAGGTCCTCGATATAAAAAGCAATCTGATCCGGAGGAGGGGAGTTCAGTCGACCGTCTGGATCAGGAGCAGAAAGCTGATATTGCTCCAAGATATAATACTGTTCCTGGAGCCATTTGACATTGGGCCTAGACAAGGAAGAGACTTCCATCTCTGGATCTGAAGGAGAATCATCAGTCGGATTCTCTGACCGACTATCTTGAGAAGTTGAGGCCTTCACCTTCTTACCCCTACTTGCCATTAAAAATGAAAGAATCTAGAAAAAGAAGAATAGAAAAATCCAAGAGAAAAGAATGGAAACTCGATCTGAAGCTAGAGGTGACGCGAAGAACAGAGAAACTTTGAGAGCTCTCAACACCTAGGGGATTGAACCTTCTATTGCAGAGGAAAATGATGAATGCAAAAGTGAAAAGTTTAAATGAAAGGAATACTATATATATAGGACCCTTCAGCGGTCTGGATGAAGTTATTCAAATCAAGGCTCTCTCAGATTTTGACACGTAGCCATATCAAAATCGAGCACTGATCGAACGATTCGATGCATCTATCCTCAAATCATGCCACCTCACCACTATTCCTATGAGCAATGTTGAACCAATGATATCTAGACACATGGCAAAAATTAATTAGTCAAAACCAAATCATCGAGATTCTCCAGACGTCGGACTATCTTCTCGAAGCGACACCCCAATGATGATATCACAGTTATCGAAATGATAAAATGAATGGAGACTTTTCATATTTCAAAGAATCATTAATATCTACAGTTGAATCGGAGCTAGAGATAACACGTGGCAACTCCCTTCATCCAATGTGACAGACCATGTGACAACATGCATGTTAGACTATCTTGAACTTGGGAGTGGGGGGCAACTATTGGGATGATTCAACCGACTCCCCAATTCTGACTATCGATCGGCTTGATAAGCATGACTTGCCGACTATCAATCGATTGGCCAACTAACAATCGGTTATCTACAAATTTGATAGACTCTAACTATAACGACTCGATCGATTTCAGACCAATGATCATTGGTATATCAGAGTTACCGATCGATGCTCATTCAGACTTCCACAACTATCAATATACGATTGACATATCTTGATTATCGATATATAGTCGACTTATCAGAAACTGCAAGTGCAGAAAGCACACAATGGTCAAAACATGATCAGTGGTAGGTATAACCATCCATCCCACTATCACATAATATCGAAATAAATAGGATCCATGTGTTTAACCGTTACGGATGGTTACTAACTACTCGTCTATAAAAGGAGGTGAATAAACAGTATTTGATAAGATCTCTTGAGAGCTGAAACTCTATCTCTTTGAATTTTTATCTACTGTTCATCACTCTCTACTGACTTAAGCATCGAAGGATCCTTGCTTGACATAATTTTGATTAGTATGGACTTAATTTTATAGATGCTCTTCACCGACGACAGGCGCAATAGAGGATTGGCCGTAATAATTTTTTAAAATAAAAAATACAAGAGAATTACATACCTTAGACATCCACTTTTATGGCATGTTTATTCTGTAATCAAAATCGGTATCTAAATTCTGAATAAATTGGCATGAGAATTGAAATAGCTATATCATCTGAAGTATTTGGTTTGTGATCGAAATCAAAATTAGAATTGAAATGAGATTTGAATACTAGAAAAAAGTGATGGTTTAGGTTTGGAGAATTGGAGCATTCCCATTTCCGTAGAATTAGAATAAAATGGGACTCTCCTAACCAAACAGGAGGAATAAAAGTCACTCATTCTTGTTCTCATTTTTATTCTAATGTCTAGCTCCAACCAAATATGCCCTTAGTACAAATGGGTTTTTTCTGTAAATAATACTTTTTTAATAAAATATTTTTAAAATATCATGGTTCACAAACTATTTTCGAAACTACCATTCGGAGGCCATGTATGATAAATTCATGGGTTCAACCCATGAACTTAAATTTCATATTGAACAAATTCATCGGTTGAATCCATAAATTTTTAGTCCACGTGGAGCTTAGCATGAATTTTGATATTTAAATTCGTGGATTAAAGGCATGAATTAAATGATTAATTTATGAGTTCAACCCATAAATTCATGGCTTGAGCCCATGAATTAATTTTTTTTTAAGTCATCGCCCTAAGTCATGTTTTCTCCGCCCTAGGGCTTCTACGCCCCTCTCTTCCAACCGTCCAGTCCCCCATCCCCCACGTTGTCCAGTGCTGCTCCCCTCCCCTCCAACATTTCAATCGTGCCCGCATCAACCCCCCCCCGACTGCCCCTTTGTCACCGTCGGATCGCATGCCTTAGACCCCGCCCCCTTCCACGGTCCCCCCAGCTGCCTTTGTGTTTGACCCTCATATCGCACACCCCAGACCCACCCTCCCCCTGCCCCCCTCCATGGTCTCCACTCTGCTCCCCTTCTTTCGGACCGTCGGATCATGCCGCTCGACTCCACCCCCTCCCCTCTCGTGCTTTCCGACACTTGGATTATGGCCCCTGGGCCCCCACCACCACCCCCGTCGCCCTGACCCCGGTCGGTCCCCACGCTGCTCCCCTTCTCTCCTACTGTGGGGTCCCCCTCCCCCACACCCTCGCTTTCTCATCTCTTTGATCATCTTTCGGTCACCAGGCCGCTCCCCATCTTTGGCTGCTCCCTTTGTTGGATCCCGGATCCGATTGCCTTTTGCTAGTCGATCATCGATGGTTCCCATCATCCCCCCTTTAGTAAATTTTTTTATATTATTATCTATTTTTTTGAATTATTACTAGTGAAAAAAAATAAAATAAAATTAATAATTGTAAAAAATTTTTAAGTATGTAAAATTTTATAATATTATAAAAAATTATTGAGTCACATAATTTATTCAAGTGAATTGTTATTAAAAGATTTTATTTTAATTTCTGACCTTGAGCTATGTAGTTTACTCTATTTTGCATTTTATTAATGATTTTATGTAAAGCATGCTAAAATTACTGTATTTGTTATATATGTAGAGATGGAAGAAAATATCACGGTCTTATGCTACATAAATGGTTCTATAGTTTATAGGCCAAATAGCATTGAATATAATGGTCATCCTCAAAGGATAATTAGAATTAAATCTGAAATTAAATTTGAGAAGTTGAAGAATAAATTATGCAAAATCTTTCATGTAGATAGAAGTGAGAATAGACTCACGATAATATATAGATATCCATAGGTTGTGCAGCCAATATTATTAAAGTATGAACTAATTTTGATTAGTGAAGATGAAGATATTGAAATAATCTTTTCAATGGTTAGTTCGTACCTATATTTATCAGGTACAGAGTTGTATCTAGAAGTACAGTCTATTGAAGCTAAACAGGATGAATATGAAGTAGCCGATACGGATATAAGAACAACTCAGAACACTGAACACATCGGTCCATCTAGAACTCAAGGCACTGACCATGTACCAAGGACTCAAAGTTTCAGATATACAGAGAACCAATTCCCTATAGTGGATCTTGATGTGGCAGGTGTCACTATCAGACAATCGTTAATTTATACACCTGTCGATGATATGGTACACATAGATAATCAACTATTTGAGAAAGATGACATACGGAGTGGAGATGAGATGGACTTCCATCCTCAGCAAGCCAGTACTTCTATTGATATAGAGTGCCCACCTATGGAAGAGCACCTAAATTTAAGGACATTTAAAGCTTCTTCTGAAACATTTAGATTAATTGATTGGATGACAACTAATGTATCAATATCTTCTGAATTAGAGGCACGGTGTACCGACTGAGAAAGAGGTGCCGAGTTGTCAAAAAAGCTTCATTTTGCAGATAAGGCAGAACTATAAACTGCAGTAAAACAGTATCATATTGAGAGACATTATGAATTTAAGGTTGTTGAGTTAGAGCCAAATCTTGAGTCGTAAAATACAAAAATAAAGAGTTAGGAGGCAATTGGATACTCCGAGCCATTATGTGATATGATTATTTTGAAATCACAAGGTATATCAGTCTACATACATGTATTTCAGCTATGCTTTTTCAGGATCATTTTAATCTTGATTCGAACTTTATTGCCAATAAAATTTAAGATGTTGTAAAAAAAATACCCATAATTTCTATTCCGGCATTGGTGCAATTATTAAAGATAGATTCAACTACACGGCCAGTTATAAAAAGTTATGGGAGGCGAAGTAAAAAGCAATGGCATTGACATATAGAGACTGGAATAAATCTTATGACTTATTATCAAAATGGTTGCGTGTTGTACAAAAATTTAATCCCGACTCTTGGGTGAAGTTCTTCAGTACTTCCATCGGTTATTCTCCATTGGCTACATTTGATCGTGCTTTTTGGGCATTAGCACTATCAACTGAAAGCTTCAAATACTGTAGATCGATTATCAATATCGATGCTACATTTATGTATGAAAAATATTAAGAGAAGCTGATGATTGCAACAGCTTTGATAGAAACAACGAAATATTTTCACTTGCCTTTCCTATAGTAGACGAGGAGTCTACTGATACAAGAGGCTGGTTCTTGGCTTGTCTTAGATGTTGTATTACATCACATCATGGTATATGTCTTATTTCAGATCAGCATTCAGGTATATTGTTGGCTTTGCAGAATGAACATCTTAGTTGGCAACCACCAGATGCACATCATGTTTATTGCTTGCACCACATAGTGAGTAACTTCAATACTTGGTTTTGAAACTCCAAACTCAGAGATTTGGTGAAAAAAATCAGAATGCAAACACAACTTAGAAAGTTCAATAAATATATGACGAAGATTGAAAAGGTAAATTCGGAAGCTATTCAATGGTTGAATGAAATTTTCATGGAGAAATGGTCTCGTGCACATGATGGTGGTCGAAAATTTGAAATGATGACCATCAATTTATCTGAATATTTTAATGATGTACTGAAAAATACATATTTTCTGTCGGTAACTTCATTGGTGTAACTGACATTTTTTCAACTTGTATTATATTTTGATGGTCGACGTGCCCAGACAGATGAAGCATTAACTAGAGGTGAAAGATTTGTTCCATTTGCTACAACCTGTGTGATTGCCAACCAATCAAAAGCAACATCTCATAATATCACGAAGTTCGATAGAGCAAGCAGAGTATTTCAAGTACAGTATTCCATGAGTCATATAACAATAAAGACAACAATACTCAGGTGATGGTAGATTTTAGTCGGATTAATACGTTTAAGTTATTACATATTACAAATAAAAAATAGCTTTTCGATCTAATAAGCTAATATGCATGCAGATAGTACAATTATCTGAGCGTATATGTACGTATCAAAAATGACAGTATTATCATTTACCGTATTCTCATGTGATGGCTGTCTGTGCACATGTGTCAATTAATTTTTGATGATATGTTGATCGATATTACACACTAGAAGAGTATCATCATAGTTACAGTCATCAATTTTAACCCATCCCGCATATAGATTATTGGGCAGAACAAACAAATAACATCATCATTATACCACAAAAAGAACGATTGTGATTAAAGGGAATGCCATGATCCTCTAGACTCAGGAGTGAAATGGATTGGACGGAAGTCGAAAATAGAACTATGTGCTGAAATTATGGTGAAGTAGGACATAGCAGATGGACATGTCTGAGAACTAGAGAATGAATCTTTTTTATTCCAACTTGTATTATTATCAGAGAATAAACTTTGTATTATTATCTGTCATAATGTGATATTACTTTTGTTCTAACTTGTTTCAAATATGTATTTCTTCGATGGAATATCAAATATGTGTTTATTTGATTTAGTATCAAAAATCTATTTTTACAAATATCTTCTACAGTATTGTGCACATGGAGCCAGGGACGGTAGATCAGATGGTGTTATATGCTCAGACATCTCATCGGTCTTCCACCATTTGGGATGGATAGATATGTATTTATATTACATGTGTTTAAAGACTCAGAGATTTGAGTTATCTTCTTTCCATATTTACAGGAGTATTCTTTTCTTGCATGTTGACGGTGAGAGCTAGTCTTTACTCGCTCGACCCCACTGGATATACGGATAGTTCCATTTTTACAGCAGACAAATTTTTATGGACTTAGCCATATGGGATTCATCTCACTAGATTGGTATTTGATCACCGCATTCATAGAGCGGTGGCATCCAGAGACCCATATATTTCACCTGCCACCTGATGAGTGCACTATCACTCTAGAGGACGTCAACATTCAATTTTATTTACAAGTTGATGGCCTTTCAGTGATAGGTAACACACGTCAGAACTGGCGTTAGGTCTGCTTTGACTTGCTAAGTGTTGTCCCACCTCCTGATAAACTTAAGGGTTGTCGATTGAATCTTGCATGGTTGGGACAGTAGTTTTTCGAACTACCACTAGATGCAGACATTATAGCCATATAGCGTTATGCTAGGGCATATATTCTACAGCTGATGGGGAGGTGTTTATATGTGGATAAATCAAATAACATGATGCATATAATATTTTTGCTATTACTTGTCAATTTTGAGGCCGTAGGACACTACAGCTAGGATAGTGCGGGCCTAACATGGTTGTATAGAGAGCTTTGTAGGGCAAGTAGGATAGATGCACATGATATTGCGGGACCTTTGATTTGACTCTAGGTGTGGGCTTGGGATAGGTTTCCTTCTATAGCTCCTCGTAGATTACTTTCGCCTCCTATAGATCCTATTATGGATGGCAGGTGGAGGTGCATTACCAACTGATCCTCTAGCCATGAGGTATGTAATTGTATATACCATTATAATGTTCAAACTTCAAGCTTTTGTATTTGAAATACAGTTATAACTTCAATAATTTCATTATGCAGGTGGAGAGATGCTTTTAAGGTGATGGAGGTTTCCACCCATATTTTAATGAGTTATCGACATCATCTTGATCGTCTTGGATTTGAGCAAGTATAAACATAACTGATTTACATTATTTGGATAATCTCTTGGAACGACTATGTTCATATTACTTATACTTAATCTTGTGGATGAAAAGATTGTATGGCAGCCATATACTCCTCTGGTCCTAGCAGGTCTACCAGATTATTATTTTAGTAGACCGCATATATGCCAATATCGAGTGACACTTCTATGCTTTTTTATCGTCAAGTGGCACCATCCGAATAGAGTGATGCACCAGTTCGGATTACAATAGACTATTTCAGAGATTTATGATACGGATTCCAGACTTCATCATATCAACCTTCGGGGGCGAGCCGATCATGACTGGGCAGAACTCATTAGCAGTGGGTTGCACTTTGGCAAAGTTGGCAGGATTATATTGTAAATGGTCCAGCGGCCGACGGTATGATGGACTATTATGACGACTGCATAAAGTGGTATCGTTGTATTACACGTCGATTTATTTGTCATGATGGAGTGATGATTGACTATCTAACAAGGTTTCATATTTTACTTTTTATTTTCTGCGATTATTACAGGTTTATTTGCCTACTGCTCATCTTTTGTTTGTGTAAGAGTGACAGTCTGATGAGGATTCATCCTTTGGCTCGTCCAGGCTCATTATCCACATCCAGACTGCTCATCCAAGATATTTGTACTTTAGACCTCCACACCATTCGACAGCATGCTCGTATCTCAATCGATATCCACGATCATAGCCGTGGCACTGCAGAGTCCACTCCTTCACCTTTCCTACATCCCTCATCATCAGAAGCACCTACATTGCATAGAGGAGGTACCAGATGATATTGCTCATCATCATTTTCGATCTCGGACCTTCCATCATTCAGTTCATATATGCCCTCACCTATGTATATGCATGACGATATGACCTAGTTTCAGTCCATAGAGGAGACTGCAGTACATTTTGAGTATGCAGAGATCGAGTACAAGGGATCGAGTGAGGGTCCAATAGAGTATCATACAGAGGAGCACGAGGGTCCGACTGAGGGTTCGGGCGAGCATCATACTGAGGAGGGACCGAGTGAGGCTCTGCCTATGGGTCGTCGAGTGCAACCTACAAGGAAGAAGCGAAGACCGCCTTGTGGCACATGATGTATATATTTTTATATTTTTTCATGTTTGTAGGATGTATGGATTTATGGATTTATGGAATCACACATGTTGCTTTATAAAATAGTGTTGGAGTTTTTGTTTTATGGATTTATGGTATCACACATGTTTGACTTAATGCATTTTGGCATACCAAAGCAGATTATTTAAGCAACAAAAATTTAACAAAAAAAATTATGGTTCTAATAATTTAATAAAAAAATTAAAAAAAAATACTTGAACTGATCCAACAGTCGACCGGCTAGATCCTATGGTCGACAGCATTGGCACACTTTGCGTGCCACAGTGGTCGACCGCACAGGCCAAGCTGGCTCAATCGGTTGGCTCGGTGTACAGCGGTTGATCGAAATCACCAAGCGGTCGACCGTATGCAATGAGAAATTATGCTCCTAATCGACCAGCCTGAGCTACCTGGCTCGACTGGTGGGCTCGATGGGTGACAGTCGATCAAAATTTTCAGGTGGTCGATCGTAATGGCACGGCTTGCATGCCACAGTGGTCGACTAGCCTAAGGTTTCAGGCTCGATCGGTCGGCTTGGTGGGCCTCGATCGACAGGTTTCCTCAGGTGGTCGACCGACCTAACCAATTTTCAATATATTTTTCAAATTATAAAATTTTTTACTCAATTTTTTTATAATTATTGATTGGATACTAATGCATTCTTGATTTAGGATGTTCTTGGACACTAATTATTGATTAACCACTTTACTATCAAAATCATATCTTAAATTTCACATAATTTTGATCAGAATATAAAATTTCTCATCTGAAATGATAGCAACAAAAGAAAACTACATATGCTTACATCAAACTGAAGTACATTTATCTAAAAATAAATGAAAAAGATGACAAATCTTCGGATGAAGCCTCACATACTGCAATCAGTCGCTGAAGTTTAATCATCTGGAGCAGGGTCTTGTGGTGGTGGAGAAAATTAACGATAAAAATACTGTAACTGATCAAATCATCCAAATCTCTCATCGAGTCGGGTACCCATCTGTGCAAATCTCTCATCTAGTTGAGTATCCATATGTGCCAATCTCTCGCTAACAGATATCTCCAATGCATCTATATGAGCAGATAATGCATGCTGATCGAATGACTGCTGATCGAATTGTGTAGCATATGTAGGCTGCTCTCTATCGATAGACTGACCACCTCCTTCACCGCTATATTCTTCTTCATCTACTATAGACGTATGCATCCATACCCTATCATAAAATGTATACCCCGTACACCTCAAAGATGCATGATTGTAAATGTCACTACGTTTAACCTTGATAACTTCATCATCAGCCATGATGTGGACATCAAATACCTCAAATATAGTAGTCAGAACAGCTCCATATGGCAAGATGATTTTTGAACTTTGAAAATATTCATTCACATAAAACATCATTGGGCAAATTAACCCTATTATCTGAAAGAACCATTCTGAGAAGATAAACATCTAAATATGATACATGTTCTCTATGACCTCTTCTGGGCAGAAAATTAAACATAAAAATGTGATGGATAAATCTAATTTCAAGTGGTAATAGATTTGCATCAGGTTTAGCAGTCGCACTTATATTGTCCTCAAAAATAATTCTAACACAGGAAGTATAGTCTCACACTAGATGATTTCAAACAGTACTACTACTGAAAAATCTATTACCACTTGATAGAATATCCAAAACTTAACCTAAAACTTTACAGTCAAATTTGAGCACTAGTCTTTTAACATACGATGAAATAGAACAAGACTTACTATTAAAACTAAAATTACTATAAAAATAATGAACCAAAGTAAGATACGTTGGCTTGTTGAGCGTAATCATAGACAACAAGCCAATCCATTTTTTCAAACAAAAATCTAATATGAAAATTAGTAAAACTATTTAAATCGACTATTCTACCTCCTATAATTTTTCTTTCAGAAAAGTTTGATTAAAATTTTTCGCTACACTCAATATTTAAAAAAAAGGTCTCTTCATACCTAAGAGATGGTTGCTTTCCTTTTTCTATTCGAGCCCTCTTTCCTTTCGACAAAACTTCACCTTTTTTTGAAGCTATAATCGATTTTAAGGTGGGGGATCAGAATTTGTGGACTAAATGCATCAATATAAGAAAATTTTTGAAAAAATCTCAAGAAGTAGGAAGGGCTTAGGCTGGATTTAAAGACAATAAGATCATAGATTGAACCCATGATTTTTCGAATTTGTGGATTCAACCAATAAATTTTTGCAACGGTCCCAATGGTAAAAAATTTTAAACAGAAATCGTGAGTTCAACCCACTTATTTAATAATACGTGAGTTTAACCCACGAATTTCTGATTCAAATTTAAAAAAAATTCATTGACGATTCTTGAATTCGTGGGTTTAACTCACGAATCCATTTAGATTAATTCGTGGTTCCAACTTACGAATTCAAATATCAAAATTCGTGCAACAATCTACGTAGACTTAGAATTCGTGGATTCAACCTACAAATTTATCCACGTGGGCTCAAAATTTATGGATTGAACACACGAATTTATCCCACGTGCCCTCTGAACGATAATTTTGAAAATAGTACATGAACCACGATATTTTAAAAAAAATTTATTAAAAAAATATTATTTAAAAAAAAATCCTAGTACAAACCAGGTCATCGTTGTCCATCTATATCTTCTTTTCTTGGCAACTGAGGCGATCTTCAAAGGCTACCCTGCCGCTATCTGTTTTGCATACTTTTTCACTTTTTTTTTTTCTTTTGGTGAAGGCATACTTTTTCACTTTGCAATCATCCAAATGTATCAGTAGATATTGAAAAGTCACGGAGAAATTTGCATGACTGAAAGATTTCGTGTTGTATCAGTAATGAACCACTTAATTGAAAGAGAGAGAGAGAGATGGTTGACTCGCCTGCACCTGCTGCTTCGGGGGCTGGGTTTTAGTGGTTGATGACAGGCCCTCCACGCGGTCTAGTTGTCGTCAATGTGGTGGGACCGGAGGGGAGGAAAACTGGCTCATAAAATCCTAATGTATTTGGCCCACATTCCCTCGTCACTTTCTAGATATGGTTGGGTCGATTAGTATTATTATAGAAGAAGAGATTATGAAGAGCGACAACCGGAGAAAAGGGAAAAAGCATCGTTGGCCTCAACATTGACTCATTCCAAAACCAACCACGGCCTTTTATTTCGTTCCATCCTTTCCCTTGGGCTGGAGAGCCATGACAAACGAATGTGGAACTAGACAGGGACTCAGCAAGGTGGATGCTAGCTAGTTCCATGGATGAGTGCTGTAATTGCACCAACTAGCCGGCAAGAACAAGAAGTCCCCATTATTGCACGGACGTCGCGCCTTCGTCATGATTTCATGTTGGGCTTGCATTCTAAGGCTGGTTGCATTGAAAGGTTATGCACATCTTAAACTCATAGTATGCATTTTAATAGCTATGGACCCACTACAAAATATAGGAGATATGGTAACGGTCAAAACCGCTGGTGCACACAGAAATAACCGCTGGAAAAATCTTTATTAGTAATTTTTCCGGCCATTACTATACTATTCATAAAAGTACCATCATTGTTTCAACAATAAATGTATCGTTATTTTGTACAACAGCTGGGAAACATAATATTTCAATAACATTTTTTTCAGGATTTATCCATATTTATTTTCTACCGTACAAACTTTCACCAACGATCAATACCTACTGCCAATAGTTTTTAATGGTTATTAGGAATATTTTCAGTAACCGTTTTGATCGCTGCTGCGAATACGCTTTCGGTAGTAGTTCTAATCGGTGAAAATAATTTTTTACCAACAGTTATGATCGCTGAGGATAATATTTCAATAAAATTTCGATCATCGAAATAATATTTCAATAATAATTGTGATTGCTAGGAATAAATTTTTTATAGTATTTATGACCGCTAGGAATAACATATTAGCAGTAGTTAGGATCATTAGGGATAATATTTCAGCAGCAATTCAAATCACAGAGAATAATATTTCAACAATGGTTTTGATTGCTAGGAATAATTTTTTTATAGTATTTATGATTGTCGGGGATAATATTTTAGCCATGATTATAACCATTGGAGATAATCTTTTAATAACAGTTTTGATTGATGAGGATAATATTTTTGTGACAGTTATTATCGTAAGGAATAGTTGTTTGCACCGAATTCGACCACTGGTAATATGTGATATATGATATATTTTTAAAAATAAATTAGCTTGATAACTTCAATATAAGCATACATATTAATTCTATTTTTAATTATCTTTTAAGGCCATCTAATATACTAAAAGTAAACTAATATGAATTACATGATCAAAATGCTGAATTTAACTTCCATAAATGACTAAAATTTGTTACTCCACAAGCAAAAAGAAATTTCTAGAAAAAAAAGCTTTTAATGTTAAAAAATAATGATCGATATTTACCTCTCTTAAGTAAGATAATAGACATGTCCTTCAAAGTTTTGATAAGAAAAAATCTATTTTGTCCCACTCATATAAAATAAAAAAGTACATAATCAATAAGAGCTATGCATTCATCATTTATCGAGAAGTTCAATCTGTAAAAAAAAAAAAAGTAAAATCATAATCAGCTCATAAGTCCATAATATGTAAAATGCAATAAAAGTTAATTAAAAAAAATAGTAATAAACTATAAGATATACAAAAGTAAAAAGCTATACAACTGTGGACCCAATAGCATCACCAATTACATTTTGTGGTCCATCAATCCTGATTAGAGGCTCACTTTGTATCCTTACAATATTAATATAGATCTTTTAAAATTCAGTCTTCAAAATAGTGCTCCCTATCATCTTAGCTGGATTTTTACCTATAAGAGTTCCACATGCCATCTCAGTTGTATGTAGCCGTCTAGAACTCTTCAAGCTAACATTATTTTCTTCCTACAAATAGAGTTTTTAATTTATCAATATTTATGAATCCCAAGTAAATAAATATCATAGGTATGATTAAATCATGTTTAAGTAAAATGGATGATTAATTTATCTTGATGGTATGAGTTGGTTGGGATCTTTTTCTTTTATCCCAATCCCTCTACAATTAAATAAGAATTCAAATTGATGGTTCTTTAACAAGAATGAATAGCCAACTCTAAAATGCATAATTTGAAACTGTAAGCAATAAAATCAAGTTTTAGCAATCAATCAATCAAGAAATTCATATATTAATCCCTACTAACCTGGAAGCATACTTCAAAACTTCAAATAATGATTCAAATATTTTTTATAGGAACTAAGAAAGTAGAAAAGACTATTAAAACTATGCAAGTAGACTAAATATTTTTATAAGAGGTGAACATATAATATTAGGTTTATGAAAAATAATAGCAGAAACGAAATAAATTATAGGATAATGGTGATAGTAAGTTAGTAACAGGATAATTAATATGAATGTGATTATAATATAAATTATAGATCTTAAGAATAATAGTACAACTAAACTATATTAATTCTCTTATAATGCCATTAGATAAATTCTTTTATATTATGGATCTTGTCTTGATTCTTATATCAAATCGTAAAAAATATTATGACAAAATTGTCCATAAATATTTATCAATCAAATGTTACCTGATGTGCTGGAATAAACTGGCTTGATGATGATGAGCTAATTGAATGTATTGGTGAGCACTCAAGATCACTACACACATTATTTACTTATACAAAATTTTTAAATAAAAGGTGAAATATTATTTTTAGATTTAAAATAATTTTCATATTTGAATCCATTGTTGTGTATCTGTGCAGTAGAAAATGGTGGGCCATTCATCCCATCAAATTGGGACTCTTGATGATATTGCTTTATAAGTTTTCTAGAATTTGTTGCATTGAAGATAGCTCAGCTTGTACTTAGAAATATTTATCCTTCGAATCAATATTCTTTTGAGTTATAGTGCTCAACTTTTCTTCCACTTTTCAAAGCTTTTCTCTAACTTGTGTAGTATTCCACATATATATACTCAAAACAACTTGTTTTGCCCCATATACCACTAGGTGCTGCACCCTTTCCTACCATACGAACTCATCCATGTCTCGCACGTCCAAAAACTTTCAAATAAACATCATCAAAAGCAATCCCAAGCTCTATTGTATCAGGTATTTATCTAGCTACCATGTGTTCATAAAGCTGTTGCTGCAATATATAGCAATCATCGTTTTGGTAATGATTCATTGAATATAATGATAATAAATCTATAACATATTCATAAGATTCACAAACAATAATCTCTGTGTTTCCTCATTTATAAGTTTTTGATCTTTATATTGATGTATCAATATAAAAAGCTTAGCTCTTGTAGGATGCAAGCCATCAGGCCTCTTCTGTGCTTACAAATCACAAATATTGTAGTAGTACAATCGATACATTAGTATGTCAAATAATGCATAAGAAATTTAAAGTATTTTTTCATGACTGATTGTAGCAAAGTTTTTGACTTCTGCAGTGTGCATTATCTTTTGCATTACATGATTGTTCCTATTAGTATCACTACATTTCTTTTATGAGTGATAAAGTTTTAGAAATTGATTATATATAAAATTCATTAATAAATGTATGCACTACTTTACGATTATCTTCACTTCATCTGAGAAGAGAAATTGCAAATATGTATGCCATTGATCTTAAAAATACTCGGATCAGTGCATATAGCATTCTTCTTCTCCTCATCACTCTTATGCATATGAAAGTAATATCACTTGAGTTCATTTTTTCAATCCTTCCACAATGTGGAAAGAGAAGATATGCTCCAGTGTTTAGCTATTGGGTCAATTTAGACCTACTCTATAACACATATAATAACAAAAATAAATATAATTTGAAATAAAATATAGATTATGTTAAAAAAATAATTAGGAATATATGACATACTAGCACTATCTCCCACATCTTCTCCTTCAAGTTCAATGGCACTGCTCTTCAATCTACATACATAATAGGAGCCAGATTACCTCTTCGAGCAATTGTGCATGCCTAAAAAGTTACCATATTTTGTAGTATTTTTTCTATAGTCTGGTCTGATTGATTTACATTAACAATCAGGTACTCATTGGACTTTCACAAATCAACACATCGTGTAGGCCCCCATCCCCTCTTCCTATTATCTGTATATTATATTCAATATCTTATATATAGACATAAGTTAGGTTGTGTAATGATAAGATAAAAATTATTAATATTTATAAGTTTAAACAATGAATCTAAATAAAGCATAGTTTATATCAAAATTTATACCAGTTGGTTGATGTGTGGATAATGGACCTATAGTACTTGGTTGGGCTTGATGTTCTGAGAGTATTGTTGATTGCATATTTATGTGCATGGCTGCTACATGATATATTTGGTTGTTCCTCTGGGCTACTGTTGGGCTCTACGGGTATAGTAGGTTAGTGGCTAAAATATCTACTTATGGATCGTACTGGTATCTTGGCTCCTACAATAAAATTATATATTAGATGGTATGTATAAAAGAAGAAAAAAATAATGTCAAATCTATAAATGATTCAACATTAAAATTAGAAGATAACAAATTCATTATTATGATAAAAGAATAGATAAACATAATTTACTTGATTATAATACAAGAAAGATAAGCTGAATTCAGCAAAACTATTATCATCATCACTACCACCGAGATATTTGATACAATTGTAATTGTAAGAAAAAAATAAAAATTATAATTCTTTTCTTCATTTTTTCAAGCATTAACAATCTAGGTATTCAATCATTCTCACTGACACCTAGCAAGTAACTATCATCTTATCTCATAGAAGTATGAACAAAAGATGTATCAATTGTTGTTCTATCACCATCCACTCTAGCTTATATTACTTCATCAATAATGGTAGCTAAGTCATCATCTAATGGATTATTATTATATGGTTCGCTCTCGATGTATGTCTGAATACCATCAGTAGATGATTCTATAGTCAAATCAAATAAATCACATGGCTTGATGTTGACAACAACATGCCAACTTTTATCTGTCGGATCCTCAACATAGAAAATTTTCTTTGCTTGAGATGCCAGGATAAAAGATTCATATGATAAGTTCTATCCGATATGAATTAGCCGTTTGAAGTTGACAAGTATAAATCCAGAGTCATTTTTTATTCCTCTCTGAAGATGTAACATCTATCCAATCACATTTGAGTAGGATAATTTAAGGTGCACACGCCTTGATATATTAGATGCATATCCATCTAGTACCTTTATCCACTTCAATACTTTACAAAAAAAAATTCTTCTTTGTGTTCATAGTATAGCATGCGGGAGGCAAATAGAATTTTTTACTACCTTCAATTTATTATGGCTGAAGTGATTTATGTATACACATTTCTTCCAAGTAAAGATGGGATTTAACATTATTCTTTATTTTTTCCTTGATATTTAGTAATATATTGAGTACATTGTCACATACATTTTTCTCAATATACATGATATCTGAATTATGCCATAATAAATTTATCTCCTAATAGGATAAAAAGAAAAATATGCTTTGCTTCTTTCAATTATCATCTTTTTTTCTTTTACTTTCACTCATGCTAGAAGAGTGATTTTCTATTATGAAACTCATATCTTGTAATTGCTCTAGTACTTCAGCCCAGGTTAGTGGAGACGGTGCTGTTCCAAATTCAAAAGTACTATCAAAAGAATGTTTCTGATATCGAAACTTATGATCAATTGGCAAAAATCGATGATGATCCATGTAGCAAAATTTATGCCCATTTAAAAAATAGAGCAAGTGTACTTATGATAACAAAAGCAAGCATATTGATCTCTAGTGCTCCAGCAAGATAAGACAGCATATCCAGAAAAATCACTAATAGTCCATGGTACTGTTGCATACATTTAAAAGTTTTATTTGCATGAAGCATCATATGTAAGGATACCAAAATCTCAAAATTCTTTAGGTTCATCTATAAGAGATTGTAGATACACATCGATGTTGTTTTCAGATTGAAATGGTCCATCAATAAGCAATGATAGTATAAAGAAAGGTTGCTTCATGCAAGGCAATGGAGATAAGTTGGATGGTATTAGAATAACCAGCCATGTACTTTGAACAATGCTCATTGTCTGAAATGAATTAAAACCATCACTTGCTAAATCGAGTCTGACATTATAGGGATCTAAGGGAAAAACTGGGTGTAGATAGTCTTCCATGCTGAAGAGTCGGTAGGATGCCTTAACATCCCATCTTGTGTACAACTATCTTTATACCATGTCATAAATGTAGCTATTTTTAATGATATGAATAACCTCTAAAGTCTTGGTTTTAAAGAAAAGTAATGTAAAATCTTAGCTGATATTTTTTTCCTTTTTTGCTGAGATTGCCTCATCTTCATCTAACAACTTTCTACTTTTTATCCATCTAATGCACCACATGTGGCACATGATAATGCATTAACAACTCTTTCGACAATAACATACAATTATTGGGGCATTCATGATTTTTTTTGGTATCCTAATCCCAAGTCTCCAATTATTTTCTTTACTTCATAAAAATCTTTTGGCAATGTTTCACCATCTGGGAGTACCTTTTTTAGTAATTTGAGGAATGATGTGAATAAATTATTATTCCACCCATTTCTACACTTGATATGAAGCAACTGAACTATAAAAGATAGTTAAATGCTAAACTTCATACAACCAGGATATAGTTCATATTCAGCATCTTCAACTAGCTTATAAAACTTATTGGCTTCTGCATTAGGCCTCTCTATGTGTTCATGATTAGGATCACCTACATTGCTATCCAAGTTCAACATTGGAAATGCATAATGCAACATATCATTCATCTCATCAACTTCCTATGGTTCATCTTATTCATAAGAGTCAAAAGTAGATACGCTAGTTGATGCAACTTCCCCATGTTGTAGCCAAGTTGTATGGCCCCTTACAAAACCATCGTATACCAAATGTTCATAGATAATTTCTCGAACGATCCACAAACTATTATAGCATTTGTTACATTGACAGAGAATCTTATACTCGTGGGTGGTATTAGTGAATGCAAAGTTAAGAAATCTAGCGACTCCCTCTAGGTATGCCTTGCTTGCCCTCCACGATGTGAGACAACTCAAAGAGAATGGTGATAAAGGCATCGTAAACATGAGGAATGATATTTGGAAAGATAAAGAAGAGACTCCATTACCTAGATTGGTGAAGCCAACTTTTATCCATAAGAGAGATATGCAATTGCTTCAAAAAATCAATTGAATCTAGAAGCCTAATTATAGAAACTATTGAAAATTAGCTCAAGATTAAAAAATTTAAAAAAAAAAATATTCGCAAACTAGACCAATCTTGCATGGTGAATGCTACATCATGCCAAATATATTATTCATAGCACTTAGTTTAAATTAAATCAACCCTTCAAGACAAGAGCCTAAACGGTGATGGAACAAATACTACCTAAGACACCAACATAGCCAAGGCCATAGGGGGTCATAGGATTTAAGAAATCATAATGGTATAAAGCTCATAGATCTTATTGGATGAGCTGATCTAATGAGTCATAAAATCTTTGATACATTTAGAAGTACAAGATTTAGGATTAGAATTTAATTTGTAATGGTATTAGGCTCTCTTGTGAAGTTCACAAAACTAGGGATTAGTGTTTGATTTGTAAACCTTTTCACAAAAGAAAATCTAATTTATAGTAGCGGTGTTGAACTAGAAGTTAAGGTGTCCCTATGCATCTTTAGAAATTTAATCCATTTTTTTGGAACCAAAATATGGAGATGGTAATGGGCTGTAAGTAATATTACTGTTCATCTTTCTTATCAGAAGTGTTGGTACAACATCTTAATTTGATTATATATAACAAAGTAATACATGAAAAGTAGACACTCTAGACTAACAATTACTATTCATTTTCTTAAATATTAAAAGCTAATATGTGAGTTCTTAATCCTCTAACTCCACATCATCAACATGTGAGTGCTGATATGTACTTAATTTTGTCTGACTTTTACGGTAGATCTTATTTGTTCATTTAAGCATTAACATATACATATTCATACATATGTGCATGTGCACATATATGTATGTATGTGTATGCATATTTATAAATATGTGCACTGGCACATGCGCGCGCGCGCACACACAGAGAGAGAGAGAGAGAGAGGTCACAACTTCAAATATAATGCTTGACTTTGCTCTTATCTTGAGGCTTCAACACTATATTTGCTTTAGGTGCAAATTCTGAGTTCTGGTTCCCCATCTTTTCATGTAATTATCTTATTCTCAATTATTGTCACTCTGTTTATGCATATAAATAATCTTTAAAGCTTGTGCAAAATTTTTGTTATAAATTGTCTATTGTAGGGTCGAAGTGAAACACAAAAATCTTTTGAGGATTATAATTCTTGCACATATAATCTCTTCTTCTATTAGAGACTAAAGAACCTTTCATCTCTTATAAAAATTTGAGTTACTCATAAGATTACTGGATGCTAATTTTGTTTTTATACAAGCATTTTTTATCCTAGGTTGTAGGATCATCACAAGAATTTGGCATTGTGGTTTCTGTCACAGCTCAACAATTTAGCCTAGAATATATATAAATCCTCTTGTATGCCAATCGTTATATATTCATTTCCTGCACATCTATTGTACCATTGGATGATATGATGTAGTGTGAGCCTCGGGATCTGCATGAAGATATATGCCAAAAATGCCTTTTGATGTTCTGCATCACATATGATCTATGATTAGCGCACATATCACCATGTGGATCCAATAAGCCTTCATGTATTGGATCATTAGATAATCTGATGTGTGTAATCCATTTCATGATGCTTAATAGTAAATTATGGGGAAAGCTACTCAACTTAGAGCTACATTTACTTAGTACCTCGTGAATTTAAAAGTTTTAAACAGATCCTTGAGGTTAGTTATAAAATGATTCAGTGTGATCCCCCCATCCATCAAGGGTCATGCATGTGAGAGTTTTATACCCTTATTTTGATGGCATCTCCTAATGGTGTATGGTGTAGCATGGATCTTAGTTCGTGCTCTAGCATTGTGTAAGAAGGGCTCCTCTCAAGATGTCAAGGATGACAACAAATCCTAGCCGGCACTTCTATGAATTTTCAATATATTAAGTAAACCGATTTCTTAGCATGGTCCTCCCACTTTTGCATTCGAACTCGACTTTGAGGGTCATAATTTCTAACCATTAAAGGTGAATAAGGGATGTGGGTATTTCTCATGGCATGGTCCTCTCACTTTTATGCACAAGAAGGAGATTATCAATAGGCTTCTCCAATGAACCAAGAAGCTTGAGATTGAGCTCTGGTTCTACAAAACTTATAGGAAGTGTCTAATATTGCGTATGTTGGTATAATAGATGATGGTTGGAGGTTTTTTGATTTTTGGCTAGTATCATGATTGATGGCTGTATTAGAAGGTAGATTGGGACTTATCTGATGGATTAGGATTGTCATGAAAGAATAGGATATTTAAGGATTAGAGGTCCATGTAATAGGTGGGGATTGTCGTGTATTTATGTGATAGGTTAAGAAATCATGTTCTCTATAACTGATTGGGATTTATGTATTTCAACTACCCAAAGAAGTCGATGGAATTCGTGTACTATTAATCATGTACTGCAAGGCAACTTAGCTAAATTAAAGTTTATAATAGTGTCACTTGCATCCCCTCAAATTTATAGGCAAGACTAGATCCTCTCAAATATATAACAGTTAGCTGTGCCCTCTGAAGTTTAGCAATTTCAATAATGTATACCATTGCATATTTCTCCGCAATCTATACATTTATGAACTAAAACTTGATAATGAACAAAATAACATATCGATGCAAATAAACTATACATTTGCAAAGGACATGAAAGCATATATATTTTACTACAAATTGTGCATGATTTACAAAGTCTAATTGGACATAGCAAATGAACTATGTCCTGTTACAAGTGTGGGAATTTTCGTGGACACCCTATAAGACATTGGAGCACAAAATCATAAAACAAATCAGAGATAAAATTGAAGCATACCTCGAAAGCCTTGATCAATGATTGATGATTGCTACACCAATGTGTTGCAAAAAAAGAAAATAATGAGGGCATAGATCTTTCTCTTCATTTTCATTTTATGCCTGTCTCCTCAATAGAATAGGTGCCCTTTAGGAATGTAGAAATCATTATGCCCTAGGACTTTCACAAGCAGATAAATATATGTGAGTGGAGTGGGACCTAGCCCAGTTAATAATGCTAATGGGTCCACCTATTACAGAGACTATTAACCAAATTAAGCCTACACCAATATCTACTACATCACATGATGAAGACAATATGGTCCAAAATAACAATATGATCACAAATAATTATGGGATCCTTAACCATTCATTCGAATAAAAAATCCATATTTCATAATAAATCAAAATAAAAATTCAGTCCATAATCAATGGAAGCCCATCTTATGAGAGCTTCCACTTGGCTGACATTGATTAAGACTTTTTTTCATTCAAAAAATATATTAATCATAAGTGCACCTTATAATGTGGCCACATATACAAATATCTTGAATGAATAACATCTTTAATAAAAAATTTAGTCTACTAAAACCACTAAATCGAATCATAGTAGTCTTCATACTATTTATTGATATAAGATTCCTCTATAGTTATAAATATTAGTAATCTTATCGATATGGATTCCAATGATATAGGATATGTAGTGTAAACTCTATACCCATGTAATCAAAACATTCTTATTATTATGAGTCCATTTTATGGTCTCAAATGAAACTTCTTGATGTTTGCCAATGAAAGCTGCAACGATTTTAAGCTTGTATGATAATTTTATCATATATCTCAAAATGAGTCATTTATGTCTCGAGACGAATCATAATATCATAATATCAATTACAGCATAAAAAATATCTTCATGCTTAAGTAATACCTTTATGCTTAGGACTTTCATTCAAACAATACTTTTATGCTTAAGTAATATTTTTATGCTTAAGACTTTTATTTAAACAGTATTTATAAATAATCATATATGTAAAAATATAAATATTATATTTCAACATGAAAATAGTGAAAAAGATGCTATAAAATAACATTCCCACTAATCAAGCATATCAAAAGATTCCAATAAATTCATATTTTTTACATGTTTAATCAATAGATTAGATCTAACTAATTTGGTCTATGGATCTGCTAGCATTGCATGAGTCTTTATGTGCTTAATTATTATATCTCCCTTTTAACCAAATCTCTAACTGTCAAATTTTTATCTCTATATGGATAGAGATGTTGGAAATTTTTATTGTTCTTTGAAAAAAGTATAGCTGCAGTATTATCATGATAAATCTAAAGTGGTTTCGATATAAAATCAATAATCATAAGCTCTGAGATAACCCCATCAACCAAATAGCATAAGTTATAGTTTCTAACATATCACAAACACTGGTTACATAGTCAAAAATGCCATAAGAGTCTATTTTATACCATTTTAAGAAATAGCTCCTCCAATCATAATAAAATATATAATAAAAAAATAGATTTCATCTCATCCACGAAACTAGCAAATTTTAAATCACAATATCTAGTCACTTCAAGATAATCACTTTCAATAAGTTAGCATACCTTGTCTTGATTTTCAATAAATATCTCATTTCAAATGCTCTATATTCAGACTTGCCATATATCTATTAAATACACCTACAATATACATTATATCCGATCTGGTGCAAATTTGTACATACATTAAACTACACATAGTAGTTGAATAAAGCGCATTCTTCATGGATTCTTTTTCTATATCATTCTTATGACATCGATTTTAGCTGAATTTATCTCTCTTGATCACATGTACATCTCTAGATTTACAATTATGCATACTAAATCTGTTTAGTAAACCATCAATGTGAGCTCTCCGAAACAACCTAATATATCATAGACTACTCCTGTGAATCTTAATAATAGTTATAAATAAAGCTTCTCCAAAATCCTTCATATCAAAGATTTTAGATAGCATAGTTTGATCTCATGTAACAACAGAGTCACTATTAGCAAACAAACAACATTCATATATAAGACAAAGAAGATAAATTTATTTTCATTGATCTTAAGATACATTATTGATCCACTTTATCATCTATAAATCTAAGATAATCCATAATATTATCAAACTTAGGATACCATTGCATCAATAACTACCGAAGACCATGGATATATATCTTAGATCTATATGCCATATATTCTTTTCTACTCTCAACAAAATCTTATGGTTGATTTTTGTAGAATTCTCTATGAAGATCACTATTTAGAAAAGCTATCTTAACATTCATTCGAAGAAGCTGTAGGTCAAAATAGGCTACCAGTATTATAATTACTCTGAAAGAATCCTTACAAGAGATCGAAGAAAAAATCTCATTGTAATTTATGCCCCCCGCTATATACTCTTATGCAACCAATCTGATATTGAAGTATCTAATATTGCCATTAGATTCTTTCATAATTTTAAATGCATGCTTATACCTTATAGGCTTAAACCCTTTAGGTAATTCCACCAGATCTCATACTTTATTTTTAACCATAGAGCATCACATCATATATAGCTTCCAGCTATTTAGCTAATTAGGAATGTACAATAGTCTAATCATATGAAACTAAATTAACCATATGACTAATGTCATAGTCATTTTCATCTAAATAAACCAAATAGTCATTAGGAATAATAAGTTTTTTTTTTAATGTGATTTCTTTATTGATACTTCATTAACTAGATATGAAGGTGCTATAATCGGTTCATATATCTAATATTGCTCTTTCACTGTCCTTGTAATAAGATTAAATATGATATTTTATCGGATAATCAAAATAAAAATAATGATTTATCTTTTCTCTATTGTCATATCTCCAGTACGAGAGTATATACAATCATCCATATATTAAACTTTAAAAATCTGATATGATTAGACTCAATAATCTTTGTACCTCAATTTGAATTGTAGAATCTATATCTTTTAGAATTATCTAGATAGCCAATTAAATAATAATAAATAATTTTAGTTTAAATTTTTAGTGATAGATTATATATCTTAACCTTTGTAGGACAGTCCCAAATATAAAACAGAATAGTATTGAACTTTCTACCAACCCACATCTCAAAAAACTGACTTAGGAACTGCCTTAATAAGAACTCTATTTAAGATATGGATGGCGGTCTTTAGGGTCCCATCCTAGAGATATCATAATAAATTATATTCATTTATCACATTTCTAATCATATTCTTGTGAGTGCAACTATGCATTTCAGCCACACTATTTTGCTCCAAAGTTCTAGGCATGATATATTAAGTAACTATCCCATACTCTTGCAAATATTTAGCAAAAGATTTAATTTATTGCTCAAATTCACCATATCAACCATAATATTCACCATCACAATCAGATCTCACCACCTCAACTACCTTCCCATGTTGCCTTTTAATCTCAATATTCAAGTGCTTCAGATTTTTTCTTAAAAAGGTAGATATACCCATATTGAGAAAAGTAATCAATGAAAGTAATGAAATATCTACTACCATAAATAAAGAGATTTAGGAATCCATTTATGTTGGTATAAATGAGTTCTAAAAGTTCATTACTATATAAAAGTTCTAAAAGTTTTGGTAAATTTGCCCTTAAGACAGTCCACACAATATGAATGTACTAAGACTAAGTGAACATAGTATTCCATTATCAATCAACCTTTGAATCCTCTATTTAGAAATGTGACTCAATCACTTATACCACAATGTAGAGAATTAGTCCTTGGCTAACTATCTTTTAAGAGACAATACAATTTACATATATGGTTCTTCTTCTCTAGCTAAATCTTATGCTCAAAATATTTAAATCTTTTATGACCTTTTCTCTTTATAAAGGAGGCACTTGTGATCTTTTTTCATGCAAAAGAAGCACTTGACAACTTTTTAAATAACAGCTTATGGGCCTCTAGGATTTTGATTTTTTTCATAAGATTGTGAATTTGACTATCCCTTTTTGGAACCATTATCTCCCTTATCATCATCATCATCATTATGTATAGGATCCTTAGGGTATGATTGATACACCATATTAGCGCTTTCATCTCTTTCCCTAAGGACTCTTGAATGAAACAACACTAAGTTCATTCACATTCCATTTATTTCTCAGTGCATTATATATGGTTTTAAGCTGACTAAATTGCATAGGAAGAAAATTAAGAGCTTAATGAGCAAGTAAAGCATTAGGGATAGGAATCCCAAACTATTAAGCTTAGGTGTAATACTCTATAATTTATAATATAAGATTTAACACCACCATGTCATTATGCCTCATATTGATTAATTTATCTATTACCTATCCAACCTCTGGTTTATTAGATTCTACATACCTCTCACTAATGAGGTAAAAAATTGCTTAATATTACCATTCTCAAGTAAAACAACTTGAATAGAATCAAAATGGACTTCTTCATGATCCCCAGGCTTAGATGATTCACTCTCTACCACTTTTTATAGATAGTTTTAATTTTAGAGTACTCTCATTAGTATTCTAAGATGGAGGATTATCATATAGTG
This sequence comes from Elaeis guineensis, assembly GCF_000442705.2. NCBI lineage: Eukaryota > Viridiplantae > Streptophyta > Magnoliopsida > Arecales > Arecaceae > Elaeis > Elaeis guineensis. The sequence goes on along the minus strand of NC_026004.2, from coordinate 26,406,584 downwards.
TAATATCTAAATCCATCAAACTCAGCACTAGCTTAATGTCACATTTTCATATTTTATAATTTATTTCAATTAGAGTTTCAATAGGAGCATTAATGTTATTCAATGCAAAGTGCTAACTGCTAAACAACCTTTATATAGTTAATCAATAGATAAATATAGATAATGTACATACTTGAAAATCTTTATAAATATTATTTCAATGAGAGCCTTTGGTGTAATGCCACAAACTTTCTTTCAGAAGAAAGTGACCCACATAAAGTACCTTCTTCAACATATAATATTATTCAATATAAAGGTGCTAACCGCTAAACAACCTTTATACAATTAATTAATAGATAAATATGAATAATATATATAATCTTTATAGGTATTATTTCAATGAGAGCCCTTGGTGTAATACCACAAGCTTTTTTTTTTAAAAAAAAAATGATCAATTTAAGATATCTTTCCAATATTTAGTGGAATCAACTAGTAAGGCATCATCAGTTTTTAGAGGTCCATCTACTTGGTAAAATGATCCCTAGATCATGCACACTCACTAATCACAAAATATTTCACTTCAAAATTATAACACACAATAAACTCCCTTTGTAGAGATGATTGTGTATGATAATTTTGCAATGCTTCTCAATCCCTTCAAAATACCATATAGAAGGATTCTGCAAATCATAGTAAATTAGCTACTTTGGTGGCCACTATCTATTGAAATCCATAAACATTCAAATCCAGGATCAGTATTCATGTCCATGAATCTATTCATTTAACTTAATGCATCTATAATAAGTAATCTATCCAAAATTAATAAATCTCTTTAAAACACTAAATAGAGGGATCTCGTAAATCTCAATGAATGAGTAACTTTAGTGGTTACCACCCATTGAAATCTATAATAAATAAGGGATCAACTCAAAATATATCTAATTATTTAATCTAAATGTGAGAGTATATAATATTTATAATAATAAATTTAAGAATCTTTGGTCATAAATAATTATCAAATGATCATTATGTAATAAACTTTAAAACGGAGATCAAAATAAATCCAGGTTCTTCAATATAATAAAGTTTCATTATAGGAAAAAAAAATTTGTCAGACTGTTGTCTAATAATAAACTTTATTAGGGGCTAAATAATAATATAGGAAACTTTAGACATTGAATATCATTACAGGGACTAGAATAATTTTGAAAGATCATTATAGAATAAAACAGTTCTATAGGGATTTAAATATAAATTTGCAAAGTACTGTTTTTAAATTATGGGATCTTTAGGGGCTAATCTACAAAATTGCCTTTTCTTAGGAATCGTTCACCCTTATCTTCATCCTTGAATCGGGCAGAAAAGGAGGCTGCCTAATCCGACGCTGCTCCTCGCTTTATTCCGGCCCGACGGCTGCCAAAAAAGCTTAATCAGCATGCTGCCGACCCCTCTCCCATCCACCAGCCTCCGATCCCGCGATTAGGGGTCGAACCATCGGTAAAGACGGGATCCGGCGGTTCCCCTTTTTTTCAAAAACCTATAAAAGATGATCGCCGGTGGCCATAACGGGCGGGAAACCGCCTGCAGCCAGCCTCCAACCTTGATGCTGGCGCAGACGGCGAGCCCCAGCTGGTTTTTTTTTTTTTGGTTGGATGTCCTTCAAAACAGATATAAGGAAGAGGAAGGGTCGGTGTCCGGCGCCGCGGCCCGCTGGGATTACCGTCGGCCTATTCCAGACAGCCGCCGGTGACCCCATCCGGTCATCAGATGAGAGGAAGCGGCGGAGGGCACGGCGGCAGGAATCACCGTCCCTTTTTCTTTTCTTCTGATTTTTTTTTTTTCTTGATTAGACCGCGGGTGGTAACTAGAAAAACTTTAATCCCACGCACCGCTGGCTGTTCATCTTGATGGTGGCGCCGTTGGATGTCGGCGTCAAATCCAGTCGCTGATTGGTCTTTTCATTTTATTTTATCCATTATTTTGATTCTAACCTTTTCGTAGCTCAGATCCTGATTCCAAGGAAGAAAATTTTTACGAACATCGCCTAGAAGATCAAATCAAAGCATATCTTGAAAGTCTCGCTCAATCGTTGATGATCGATACACCAGCATGTCATGAAAGAACAAAATAACGGTGGAATAGATTTTCTGCTCCATCTCTATTTTATATCTATCTCCTTAGTGGGATTGGTATCTTTTAGGAACATAGAAAACATTATGCCTTAGGATTTCCACGGATGGATGTATATAAGAATAGAGTGGAGATTTAATTTATTTAGTAATGTTAATAAGTTCAATCATTATAGAGTTTATTAATCAAATCAGATGTACATCAATATCCGCTATATCACATGATTAAGATAATAAAATTTAAAATAATAATAAGATCATAAATAATTATAATTTTTTTAATCATTCATTTAGATTACAACTTAGTCTATATTTTATAATAAATCTAAATAAAATTTCAGTCCAACAAAATAATGAAACAAGTTATCCACCAAAAGGCCATTCAGTTTCATAGGAGCAAGCTATTCAGGCCTGATGTCTGATTTCTCTTCAAATTAGGTCTCCAGTTCCTCTTTTGAGCCATACGGTTTGATTCTGCCACTGGGTAAGGAAGGCCCCTTTCAAGATATTGTAGATGGCAAAAAATCTGGTCGATGCTTCTATGTATTTTCCATATATGATGTAAGTTAACTGGAAAAATGTGTGTATGCTCAAGGAAGAAGGGGGTTTTGAGGTAATTGACCTAAATCATTTCAAGGACTCTCTTTCGGCTAAATGGGGATGGAGGTTCATCAAGGGAGATCCTGGAATTTGGCAAAAACAAATTGAGATGCTGATGACAAAAGGGTGAAATTGTCTGTATCTTGGGAACCACCAAAGAGATGCTCCAAACTCTGGAGAGATTTTGTGAGGGAGGATTCTACCGGCATTTTGGAACAGAATCCACTTCCAAATCGGCAATGGTCAGCAAACACCTTTTTGGAAGGATAGCTGGATCTTTGATGCACCACTTCTTTATATTTTTTTTTCCAGCTCTTTATAAGCTCAGCCGGAGGAAAAATGGCACTGTGGCAGATCTATTCATCTCTAGGACTAGTACTTGAAAGGCATTTATCTGAACTGGAGGAAACGGAATTCTCGAAGTCTGCCCAAAAGGCGGTTCTAATGCTCTTTGCTAGCATGACTTGGGACACTTGGAAGGAAAGGAATAGAAGAGTTTTCTTGGGCAAAACTTCCTCCATGGCTTCGGTAGCAGCTGAAGGACTATCCCGCTATAAGGACTGGTCAATCCTATACAGGGACAGCAGATCTAATTGAGAATGGAACAATAGAGGTCTCAAATTCGATCAGATCAAAATTAAATAACAGAGATTCTACATCGATAATCTAAGCCATTGGATGTAATCTACTATTTCAACATTACTTGCACACCAAAAATCATATGATTTAAAGATTCCTAGTTTATACATCAAATGATCAAAGAATATATCTAATTCAATTTTATTTAGACTGTTCAATTTTTAACTACTTAATGCATAAATTAGAGGTCTTCAAATCATATGATTTTTTGTGTGCAAATAGTTTTAAAATAATAGATCTTATTCAAATCATATGATTTGAATCATTGATGTAGAATTTCTATTATAGAGTTTTGATCTGATCTGATGTTAGTCCAAATTTGATCGATCTGATTTTAATCTGACTCTATATATATATAAAGTAAGATGATTTTCTGACACGATCCTCCCACTTTGCACTCGAACTCAACTTTGAAGCTCATAATTTCCCAGGAACAAGGGATGTGGGTATTTTTTCTAACATGATCCTCCCACTTCCACACTTAAGAAAGAGATCCTCAAGCATCTCCAATGAACGAAGAAGCTCAAGGCTAAGTTTTGGTCCTACAAAGCTAACACAAAGTGTCTAATATGTCGGTATAATAGTTGACGGCTGCAGGATTTTTGGCTTTTGGCTAGTATCATGATTGATGGTTCCACTAGAAGATAAATAGGGACTCTTCTGATGGGCTAGGATTGTTGTGAAGGAATAAGGTATTCATGGACTACGGGTCTATGTAAGCGGTTAGGATTGTCATGTATTTCAACTACCCAAAGAAGTCTATGGAATTCATCAGGTACTACTAATCATGTGATGCAATACAGTTTAGCTGGGTTAAAGTTTATAGTAGTGTTACTTACACCCCCCTCAAGTTTATAGGTAAGACTTGACCCTCTCAATTATGGCCAAAACACTCAACTCTCATTTGTGATGCACAAAAAGTTTCACTATCATTGATTTGCGCATCAATTTACAATATTTAATGCAGTTTTGAGCTATACACAAACTAGAATTTGATATACACATCAATTTCAACCAAAATATGAATCATAATATGTGAAATTTCAATAGCATCAACAAAAGTTGGAACCAATTTATCAACCAAAGTATCAACCAATGCCAACCAATTTCAATCCAAATATGAAGTATGAACCAAGTATTACTTGTCATTCACACTCGTTCACATCCACAAAAAGTTTCAAGTTACTGTGCATATCATGCACAAAAGTTACTAATTAGTCTTATTGTCATCTTTAGGACTGTCAAAATGAACTTGGCTCAGAAGGTCAGCCCAGCCTAATCCTGTAAATGGGATAGACTGGGTAGCCCAAATAACAACCGAGCCTGTTTAGCCCGCCCCACATTAGCCCAAGGGCTAATATAGGTTGGGCCGAACTAGCCCAGGTGGGCCATAAAAATTAAAAGAAAACACTATTACTATTAGGTTTCTAATTTCAATTTCAAATTTTTAATCGATCTGGGAGGCTGGGACCCTAAGTTTTTTAATCCCGAATCCCAACCGCTGCCCCACATCATCGACCGCCGCTGCCGCCCTGCTACCCCCACATCGCCGGTCGCCGTCGCCGCCTCGCTGCCCCCACATCGCGACAAGACGACCGCCTCCGCTGAGCAGTAGGATGACCACCTCTGTCGAGCAGCAGGACGTCGAGTAGCTGGTTCCTCTCCCTTTCGCCCCCTCCTCCTCCTCCTCCTCATTGATGCTGCCGCCTTCGGCCTTCAAATCCGATCATGAAGCCCTACATCACCGGCCCTCTCCTCCCTTCTACCAACGGACGCCCCTCCATCCAACCTCCAGACGATCCCCCTCTTCTTTCAGACCCCTCCTCCTTTCCGCCGACCGACACCCCTCCTCTTTTTTGACTGTCGCCGACCGACGGACGACCAATGCCACCGACCGGACAATTCCCATCCTCCTCCTTGTCGCCAGTGCTGCCACCTCCGAGTCAAGCTCCAGAGTTTGGCCTCTCCCTCTCAGGCTCTCTGCCTCTCTCGGTCTCTCTCCATCGTCGGCCCCCTCCTCCTCTCTCGATCTCTCTCCCTCTCGGGCTCGCTCGATAGTCGGTATGATGAAGCTCTCTCTCCTTGACTCTCTCTCTACTTTACTGCTTTAAGCCTTTAACAGAGGATGTTAAATTAAATTAATTAATATTAAATTATTAATTAAATAACTATTTCATTAGACTTTAGTTATACTGAATACTAAATCAATGATAGTGTCCTTTTGTTTATTATATTTTATGATTTTTATGTAGGATTTTTGAAAAATCATGGAATCTCAATCATTAGAAATTTCAATCGAAACTGAAATTGAATCTAATATTTCTGGATCAATGAATAAGAAGCAGAAAATAGGAACATCAGATATTTGAAATTTTTCAACAAAAATTAGTAAAGCAAAAGATGGAATTGAAAAAGCAACATGTAATAGTTGCAAGCATGAGTATAAAGTTGTCCTAAACCTGATGGTTTAAATTATGAAACTTCACATTTGCACCTTCATTTGCAAAGTTGTAAAATGATTGAATATCATAATGTGAGAGAAATAATCATTGATCAGTAGAAAAAATAAGGTCTAGAAAAATAGATCAAATGATTTCTCGTGAAATGCTTGCAGAAGCTATCATTAAACATGACTTGCCTTATAATTTTATTGAATATGATAAGATCAGAGCTTCGGCAAAATATATAAATCCAGATGTAATGATAAATTCTAGGAATACTACTATGGCTGATGTTCAAAAAAATTATTTGAGAGAGAAAGAGAAGTTTAAACAAGCTATGACTAAGATTCCTAATAGAGTGTGTTTGATTTCTGATGTATGAACAGCATGCACTACTGAGGGTTATATTTGTTTAACTGCTCACTTTGTTGATGAAAATTGAAAACTAAATAGTAAAATTCTCAATTTTGCTCGCATGGAATCTCTCCACACTGGAGTTGAATTGGCTTCAACTATATTTGATTGCTTGAAAAAATAGGGTATAGAGAAAAAAAAATTTTCTATTACCTTAGATAATGTTTTATCTAATGACAATATGATAGATATTTTAAAAGATCATCTTCGTTTGCAAAATAGCTTATTGTGTGATGGAGAATTTTTTCACGTACGTTGCTCTGCTCATATACTGAATCTCATTATTCAAGAAGGCTTGAAGGTGGCTAGTGAATCTCTGTATAAAATCAGAGAGAGTGTCAAATATGTGAGGGGATCTGATGGGAGGATAAAAAAATTTTAAGAATGTGTTAAGCAAATGGGTCTTGATATAGGAATTGGTTTAAGGTTAGATATATCAACCAGATGAAATTCAACATATTTAATGCTTGATAGTGCACTCAAATATAAAAAGACTTTTGCTAGTCTCCAATTCGTTAATAGAAATTTCAAATATTGTCCAACAGATGATGAATGGAGGAGAGAAGAGAAAATATATAAATTCTTAGAACTATTTTATAAGACTACTAATAAGATCTCTAGCTCATCTTATCCAACCTCCAACTTATATTTTTTGCAAGTTTGAAAAATTGAATGTATGTTGAATGATAATTTGTATCGTGAAGATGGGATTATCAGGGACATGACTTAAAGAATGAAAGGAAAGTTTAACAAATATTGGAAGGAATATAGTGTAGTACTTGCATTTAGAGCTATTCTTGACCCATGCATGAAGTTTGAATTTTTAGAATTTTATTACTCAATGATTGATCCTTCTATTGCTATAGAGAAAAAAAAATTTATAAAGATAAAATTGTACAAGCTTTATGAACAATATGCAAGCAAGTCCAGTGTATCATCAAGTGCAAGTGCAAGTGATTCTCAATCCAATATTTTGCCTAGGCCAAGTGGAGGAGCTAAAACCAAGGATACAAAAATTTTTAGTGTAAGTTTTGAATATTTTTTAAAATTTATTATTTTAAAATTTTAATTTTTTTCAGCTATATGTTATTTAATATCTGATATCTCATCCATTTCTCTTTTTTTGTTGTGAATGTGTTTAAAATTTTTTAAGAGTTCAAGAAATATGGGAGTGCAACTAAATCTAATGATGGCAAATCTGAATTGGATCTTTATTTGGAAGAGTGAATACTTGATTATAACTACTTTAGTAATTTGAATGTACTCAAGTATTGGAGGGATACTACACAATTTCTGATCTTTCAGTTATGGCATGTGATGTGCTAAGCATTCCAATTACTACAGTAGCATCTGAATTTGCCTTTAATATTGGAGGTCATATTTTGAACAAGTATAAAAGCTCTCTCCTTCTTAAAAATGTTCAAACTCTTATTTGCATGCGAAATTGGTTGCATGGCTTTGCTCCAAATGATATTTTTTTATATATTCTTTAGATTTATTTTAATATCTTGACTAATGATTGATTTTCATTTTTCAATGAGATTGATTGTCTAATTCTTTTATTATTATAAATTTTAGATGAAGATGATAGTCTTGAGACAAGTGTATCACAAGCAGATTCAAATATCGTACAGCTTGAGGAAGAGGTTAATGAAGATAGTGAAATATGATTTGTTGTGGATATTAAATTTTAGTATTTTATATGGTTGAGTGTGATGAATTATTGAATGGTGATGTTTGAAACTTTTAATTTTTATTTTATTAATGTTTGGGTTGAATTTTTGAATTTTAAATGGTTGAATTGATGATGTTTCAACTTTCAATTGAGGATATGTTGATTTTTTTTATCAGATTATTAGTTTTTTTTTATCAGTCATTTGAGATTTAAGACCCATGGGTTGGCCCAGCCCGGCCCACGGCTCTTAAAGGACTGGACTGGGCCAGCAATATTATGTCCCATTTTTTAGATGGGCCTAGCCCGGCCCATCAAATTTTAGGGCCTGATCGGATCGGGCCGGACCGGCCCATTTTGACAGTTTGCTAAAATGGACTGAATTAGATACTTGGTTTACATCTTCTTGAGAGTGGGTCCAAGCATCATACATGTATTGAGGCACTCTTCTAATGTTCTAGGTGCCATGGGCATGTCTCCAGCATCGTTTAGCTTGCAAGCACCGATCATATTTCTAATCATATTCATTTATCATATTTCTAATCATACCAACCCACATCTCAAAAAACTGACTTAGGAACTGCCTTAATAAGAACTCTATTCAAGATATGGATGACAGTCTTTAGGGCCCCATCCTAGAGATATCATAATAAATTATATTCATTTATCATATTTCTAATCATATTCTTGTGAGTGCAACTATGCATTTCAGCCACACTATTTTGCTCCAAAGTTCTAGGCATGATATATTAAGTAACTATCCCATACTCTTGCAAATATTTAGCAAAAGGTTTAATTTATTGATCAAATTCACCATATCAACCATAATATTCACCATCACAATCAGATCTCACCACCTTAACTACCTTCCCATGTTGCCTTTTAATCTCAATATTCAAGTGCTTCAGATTTTTTCTTAAAAAGATAGATATACCCATATTGAGAAATGTAATCAATGAAAGTAATGAAATATCTACTACCATAAATAAAGAGATTTAGGAATCCATTTATGTTGGTATAAATGAGTTCTAAAAGTTCATTACTATATAAAGACTCTTTGTTTTTAGTTTTGGTAAATTTGCCCTTAAGACAGTCCACACAATATGAATATACTAAGACTAAGTGAAGATAGTATTCCATTATCAATCAACCTTTGAATCCTCTATTTAGAAATGTGACTCAATCACTTATGCCACAATGTAGAGAATTAGTCCTTGGCTAACTATCTTTTAAGAGACAATACAATTTACATATATGGTTCTTCTTCTCTAGCTAAATCTTATGCTCAAAATATTTAAATCTTTTATGACCTTTTCTCTTTATAAAGGAGGCACTTGTGATCTTTTTTCATGCAAAAGAAGCACTTGACAACTTTTTAAATAATAGCTTATGGGCCTCTAGGATTTTGATTTTTTTTCATAGGATTGTGAATTTGACTATCCCTTTTTGAAACCATTATCTCCCTTATCATCATCATCATCATCATCATTATGTATAGGATCCTTAGGGTATGATTGATACACCATATTAGCACTTTCATCTCTTTCCCGGAGGACTCTTGCATGAAACAACACTAAGTTCATTCACATTCCATTTATTTCTCAATGCATTATATATGGTTTTAAGCTAACTAAATTGCATAGGAAGAAAATTAAGAGCTTAATGAGCAAGTAAAGCATTAGGGATAGGAATCCCAAACTATTAAACTTAGGTGTAATACTCTATAATTTATAATATAAGCTCTAACACCACCATGTCATTATGCCTCATATTGATTAATTTATCTATTACCTATCCAACCTCTGGTTTATTAGATTCTACATACCTCTCACTAATGAGGTAAAAAATTGCTTAATATTACCATTCTCAAGTAAAACAACTAGAATAGAATCAAAATGGACTTCTTCATGATCCCCAGGCTTAGATGATTCACTCTCTACCACTTTTTATAGATAGTTTTAATTTTAGAGTACTCTCATTAGTATTCTAAGATGGAGGATTATAATATAGTATAATATCTAAATCCATCAAACTCAGCACTAGCTTAATATCACATTTTCATATTTTATAATTTATTTCAATTAGAGTTTCAATAGGAGCATTAATGTTATTTAATGCAAAGTGCTAACTGCTAAACAACCTTTATATAATGAATCAATAGATAAATATAGATAATGTACATACTTGAAAATCTTTATAAATATTATTTCAATGAGAGCCTTTGGTGTAATGCCACAAACTTTCTTTCAGAAGAAAGTGACCCACATAAAGTACCTTCTTCAACATATAATGTTATTCAATACAAAGGTACTAACTGCTAAACAACCTTAATACAATTAATTAATGGATAAATATGGATAATATATATAATCTTTATAGGTATTATTTCAATGAGAGCCCTTAGTGCAATACCACAAGCTTTTTTTTTAAAAAAAAAAAGTGATCAATATAAGATATCTTTCCAACATTTAGTGGAATCAACCAGTAAGGCATCATCAGTTTTTAGAGGTCTATCTACTTGGTAAAATGATCCCTAGATCATGCACACTCACTAATCACAAAATATTTCACTTCAAAATTATAACACACAATAAACTCCCTTTGTAGAGATGATTGTGTATGATAATTTTGCAATACTTCTCAATCCCATCAAAATACCATATAGAAGGATTCTGCAAATCATAGTAAATTAGCTACTTTGGTGGCCACTATCTATTGAAATCCATAAACATTCAAATCTAGGATCAGTATTCATGTCCATGAATCTATTCATTTAACTTAATGCATCTCTAATAAGTAATCAATCCAAAATTAATAAATCTCTTTAAAATACTAAATAGAGGGATCTCGTAAATCTCAAAGAATGAGTAACTTTAGTGGTTACCACTCATTGAAATCTATAATAAATAAAGGATCAACTCAAAATATATCTAATTATTTATTCTAAACATGAGAGTACACAATATTTATAATAACAAATTTAAGGATCTTTGATCATAACATAATTATCAAATGACCATTATGTAATAAACTTTAGAACGGAAATCAAAATAAATCCAGGTTCTTCAATATAATAAAGTTTTATTATAGAAAAAAAAAATTTGCCCACTGTTGTCAAATAATAAACTTCATTAGGAGCTAATTAATTGTTGGGTATAAAATACCCCCAGCCGAAGTTCGGGTCGGGAGTGACCCTCCTGGGACTTTGCTGGCGTCCGATCTTGGGCGACATATTTCCGAACCTCTCCGGTGGTTGAGCTTCTGCAACATTCTCAAGTTCTGCTGACGGATAAACTCCCACAACTTCTTCCGCAAGTGTCGATTGGGTTCCCCCGACGGACGAACCCCTACCGCATCTCCCGGACTTCTCCAACGATGAACTTCTTCAGTCATCTATCAGGCTGCTCCAAATGCTCTCGGAATTCTACTGTCGGCCGACCTCCTACAAGGGTCAACCGTTCTCCGGATCTCTTCCAGATTTTTTCCCAACAGGATTCGATCGACTCCAATCCGAATTTCTTCCAAAACATCGTCAGTTCGTCAGTGGCCGAACTTTTCCAACAGCAGATCTCCACGACGGACGGACTCCATCCAAGTTTCTACGGTGGTCGACCGCCTTCCAGACTTCGTCCGAGCTCCTACGGGAGCCGGACTCCTTCCCCGAACTCCTACTGCGGGTAGACTTCATCCGAGCTCCTACGGGAGTCGGACTTCAGCCCTGAGCTCCTATTGCAGGAAGGCCTCATCCGAATTCTGACAAGGATCGGACTCCGAGCCCCCACCATAAGCGATCTACTCCGAACTTCTACTACAAGCGGTCTATTTCGAACTTCTACTACAAGCGGTCTACTCCGAGCTGCCATAACAAGCGGTCTACTTCGAATTTCTACTACGAGCGGTCCACGTCAGATTTCTACTATAAGCCTCCACCTGAGCTTCTATTGTGAACGAATTTTCTTCGAACTTCTATTACAGACAGGCTTCGATCGAGCTTCCTCGACAAATGATCCCCATCTGGACTTCTACGGGAACCGGACTCCGACCGAACTTCTGTAGCAAACAGATTTCAGACGAACTCCTACGACACACGGACTCCAGCAGTCGAACCCCTCCAGTGGGTGAACCTCTCCAGCGCCATCCAACATCCACTGTCGGTCGACCTTCTGTCGGATTCTGCATGAAACCAAACTTCATCCACAAAAAGCCCCTGACCGAGCTTCTACAGCAGATGACCTTCGCCTGCAGCACTAGCACCCAAGGCACCCAACGGTAGAAGGCTCGCCAGCAACATCCAAGCTCCTCTTAGACGGAGAACCACCTCTCTCCACCAGACACCCCAACCGAGCTTCGACCGACAGGCCTGGACTCCCTGGCAGGCCACAGTAATGGCCACGACTTTGCACCACTTCCTATAACGGATCTCACACGGCTCCATCATGCTTTGGCGAGTCACGACAACGGACATCACCCCACTCTCCACAACAGGCTCCACGTGGCAGGCCACGGTGATGGCCACGACTCCACTCCACTACTCTCCGTAACAAACTCCTCATGGCCCCGAACGGCCCACTACCAGGCAGCTACAGACATCACTGTCAATCTGTTATGCCCTCCGCCTATAAAAAGGGATCCCCAAATACATTATTCCTTAAGCTCTAATCTCTATCCCAAAACTCTGCTAAAAATTTTCATTTGAGCACTCCATTCTTGTTGAGGCAGAGAACTGACTTGAGCGTCGGAGGGTCTTGTCAGAGCACCCCCAACTCCGGTTTAGACTTTCTTTGCAGGTCCCGGTGGCGACCGCGACTCCCTCGACTCCAGCTTCTCCGACGCCGACAGATTTTTACACCAACATGATTGACGCTAGAGGAAGGACCTATGTCTTCGCAGTACCCTTGTTCTTAAAGGAGCGCTCAACGGGACCACTTTCGATCATCTTCTCCGACATCTCCTCCTCCGGTTGCCTGCCTGATCTCCACCTGATGCCTCCCCGAAGGGCATCCACCAGGCGGTCAATGGCCTCTGCGGCCAGATCTCAGCGAGCCCCGCAAGCCCCGGCCTCATCTCTGATTTCCCAGGCTCCTCCGACGACGACGACGACGGTCGACATGGAGCAGTTTGACCTGCTGGTTCAACAGGTCAGAGGCCTCACCGAAGCAGTGCAGGCCATAAGTAGCAGCCACAGCAGTCGCAGGCATCAGTGCGGCTGGAAAGAGTATCGCCAGAGTTTCAGAATCCAACGACCGGGTGGGCCACTTGGGCCAGCCGCCCTGTCTTTCCCAGAAAAGAAAAATAGAAGGCAGAGAGTCCTCCGTCCGATCATGATTCAACCCCCGGAGAGTCCCTACCTCTGCTCCACCAGAAAACCCTCGAGGCCTGCAGTCGAGAGGACCTCCTGGATCAGAGACTTCAGGAGATGAACTGGCGGATCGAAGAGCTCCGCCGTGCTCCCACTACTTACGGTGAGGACATCTGCACTGACCCTCCTTTCTCTCAAATGATCATGCAGGAACCAATCCCACCGAACTTCAAGCTCCCCCAATTCGAGAGCTACGATGGGACCTCGGATCCGATCGACCACCTGGAGGCCTTTCGGACCATGATGCTGCTCCATGATGCGCCAGACGCCATCTTGTGTCGAGCTTTCCCATCTACCTTGAAGGGAGCAGCAAGAAATTGGTACTTGGCATTGAAGCTGGGTACAATCTTCTCCTTTGACCAAATGAGTCACCAGTTCATGGCTCATTTCATCAGCAGCCGGCATCCCCGGCAAGGTTGGAGTCCCTCATCAACGTCAAGTAAAAGGAGGGAGAGTCCATCCGAGCTTACGTCAACCACTTCAACGCCGCCGCTCTGGAGGTCCAGAACCTGGACCAATCGGTTGCAATGGCCGCCTTAAAGAGCGGCCTTCAAAAGAATGACCTCCTCTTCTCCCTGGAAAAGAAGTATCCTAGAGACTTTGCCGATCTGCTGGCTCGGGCCGAAGGATATGCCCGAACGGAGGAAGCCTTCAAGCTGAAGGATGAGGAAGCCGCGAAGGAGCGGCAGGCAGGTGACTCCGGCAAGCCCACAGTTGAAAGAGGCCCGAATGAAGCCCGACCATGTTCTCGGACTCCTCTCGGGTACAAGCACACCCAGACTCCTCCCCAAGCATGCAGGCGGAGAAACCCAGACCGCAGGGTTCGGTGGGGCTCTCCCTCAAGAAGATTCCGCAGCTATGCCCCCTCAATGCGTTGAAAACCCATGTGCTGATGGAGGTCAGAGAGCAGCTCCCAAGGCCAGAAAGGATGCGCACACACCCCGGGAAGCACAATCCTAACAAGTTCTGCCTTTACCATCATGACCACGGCCATGACACAGAGGAATGCATTCAACTCCGAGATGAGATCGAGGAGCTCATCAAACGAGGTCGGCTCGATAGGTTCATCCAACACCGGCCTGAGGGTAGAGAGGATCAGCCAAGGGCCCTGCCACAACCTGAGCCGCCAAGGAGGGAAGAGCAGCCCGGAGATCGACCTTCAATTGGGATTATCAACTCCATCTCTGGAGGACCTTGACGGGGAGCAGAACTTCTACAGCCATGAGATTTGAAAAACCTGTAAATGTATTACGAACGACTTTGCTTTAAATCAAGATTCCTTTCAGATTTGCATATCTTTCCCTTTTGGCATGGACTCGTAACAACAGGGGATAATCCCTTCAGACAACGAAAATAAAGCTGTGTTAGGAACAGGAGGAGAACCTTGTCCTAACATGGGCAAAGTTGAAAGTCCGATTATTTTAAGATCGGACGGGGGGGAGGCCCATATAACGGCCCTTATGTGCCCCCACAGCCGTGTCGGAAACAGGAGAACCTCATCTCGACACAATCGAAGGCTCGGTCCTCCTTAGACCGGATGGGGGGAGAGGCCCTACAATACCTTTATGTGCCCCCACAGCCATATTAGAGACAGGAGGAGAACCTCGCCCTAACATGAGCAAGGCCGAAGGCCCGGTTATTTTTAGACCGGATGGGGGAGAGGCCCTACAACGCCCTTATGTGCCCCCATAGCCACGTTAGGGACAGGAGAAGAACCTCGCCCTAACATGAGCAAGGTCGAAGGCCCGATTAGTTTTAGACCGGATGGGGGGAGAGGCCCTACAACGCCCTTGTGTGCCCCCACAGCCATGTTAGGGACAGGAGGAGAACCTCGTCCTAACATGAGCAAAGTCGAAGGCCCGATTCTCCTTAGACCGGATGGGGGGAGAGG